>NW_027414185.1:0-77633 GCF_964106895.1 Numenius arquata
TACAGAACACTGCCAGCCCCTATGGAAGGAACCCTACGGGCCCCTACAGAACACTACTGGCTCCTGCGGTACTCTACAGGCCTCTAGGGAACCTTCGAAGCTCTACGGAGCCCTATGGATCCTTACGGAACAGTACGGGCCCCTTCAGACCTCTGCGGGCGCTTATGGAAACCTACAGGCCCCTACGGAACTGTATGAGACTCTACAGGCCCCTAGGGAACACCACAGGCCCCTACGGAACCCAACACAACCCTCTGGAAACTTATGGCACCCTACAAGCTCCTACCAACCCCTGCGGGCACTTACACAACCCTACAGGCCCCTACGGAATACTACCAGCCACTACGGAAACCTATGGCCCCTACGGAACTCTACGGAACCTGACAGAAACACTGTGGGCCCCTACAGGCCCTTGCGGGCACTTGCAGAACTCTGCAGGAACCCACGGAACTTTATGGAACCCTACCAGCCCCTACGGAAGCCTAAAGACCCTTGCAGGCAGTTACGGAACGGTACAGGGCCCTACGGAACTTTACCAGCCACTACGGAACTCTACGGGCCCCTACGGAACCCTGCAGAACCCTCCAGAACCTTACACAATCCCACGGATTCCTACAGACTCCTGCGGGTACTTACTCAACCCTAGAGGCCCCTACGGAACACTGCCAGCCCCTATGGAAGGAACCCTACGGGCCCCTACAGAACACTACTGGCTCCTGCGGTACTCTACAGGCCTCTAGGGAACCTTCGAAGCTCTACGGAGCCCTATGGATCCTTACGGAACAGTACGGGCCCCTTCAGACCTCTGCGGGCGCTTATGGAAACCTACAGGACCCTACGGAACTGTACGAGACTCTACAGGCCCCTAGGGAACACCACCGGCCCCTACGGAACCCTACACAACCCTCTGGAAACTTATGGCACCCTACAAGCTCCTACCAACCCCTGCCGGCACTTACACAACCCTACAGGCCCCTACGGAAATCTACGGGACTCTCTGGGCCCCTAGGGAATCCTACAGATTTTGACGGAACCCTACAAGCCCCTCTGGAACCCTACAGAATACTCCAGGACCCGACAGCACTCTACAAGACCCTTAGCAACACAACGGAACCTCACTAAAACCCTATGGGCTCCTACAGAACACTGCAGGTGCCAACGGAACCCTACAGACCCCTACGGAATACTACCAGCCACTACGGAAACCTATGGCCCCTACGGAACTCTACGGAACCTGACAGAAACACTGGGGGCCCCTACAGGCCCTTGCGGGCACTTGCAGAACTCTGCAGGAACCCACGGAACTTTATGGAACCCTACCAGCCCCTACGGAAGCCTAAAGACCCTTGCAGGCAGTTACGGAACGGTACAGGGCCCTACGGAACTTTACCAGCCACTACGGAACTCTACGGGCCCCTACGGAACCCTGCAGAACCCTCCAGAACCTTACACAATCCCACGGATTCCTACAGACTCCTGCGGGCACTTACTCAACCCTAGAGGCCCCTACGGAACACTGCCAGCCCCTATGGAAGGAACCCTACGGGCCCCTACAGAACACTACTGGCTCCTGCGGTATTCTACAGGCCTCCTGGGAACCTACGAAGCTCTACGGAGCCCTATGGATCCTTACGGAACAGTACGGACCCCTTCAAACCTCTGCGGGCGCTTATGGAAACCTACAGGACCCTACGGAACTGTACGAGGCTCTACAGGCCCTTAGGGAACACCACAGGCCCCTACGGAACTGTACGAGACTCTACAGGCCCCTAGGGAACACCACAGGCCCCTACGGAACCCAACACAACTCTCTGGAAACTTATGGCACCCTACAAGCTCCTACCAACCCCTGCGGGCACTTACACAACCCTACAGGCCCCTACGGAAATCTACGGGACTCCACGGGCCCCTAGGGAAGCCTACAGATTTTGACGCAACCCTACGAGCCCCTCTGGAACCCTACAGAATACTCCAGGACCCGACAGCACTCTACAAGACCCTTAGCAACACAACGGAACCTCACTAAAACCCTATGGGCTCCTACAGAACACTGCAGGTGCCAACGGAACCCTACAGACCCCTACGGAATACTACCAGCCACTACGGAAACCTATGGCCCCTACAGAACTCTACGGAACCTGACAGAAACACTGTGGGCCCCTACAGGCCCTTGCGGGCACTTGCAGAACTCTGCAGGAACCCACGGAACTTTATGGAACCCTACCAGCCCCTACGGAAGCCTAAAGACCCTTGCAGGCAGTTACGGAACGGTACAGGGCCCTACGGAACTTTACCAGCCACTACGGAACTCTACGGGCCCCTACGGAACCCTGCAGAACCCTCCAGAACCTTACACAATCCCACGGATTCCTACAGACTCCTGCGGGTACTTACTCAACCCTAGAGGCCCCTACAGAACACTGCCAGCCCCTATGGAAGGAACCCTACGGGCCCCTACAGAACACTACTGGCTCCTGCGGTACTCTACAGGCCTCTAGGGAACCTTCGAAGCTCTACGGAGCCCTATGGATCCTTACGGAACAGTACGGGCCCCTTCAGACCTCTGCGGGCGCTTATGGAAACCTACAGGCCCCTACGGAACTGTATGAGACTCTACAGGCCCCTAGGGAACACCACAGGCCCCTACGGAACCCAACACAACCCTCTGGAAACTTATGGCACCCTACAAGCTCCTACCAACCCCTGCGGGCACTTACACAACCCTACAGGCCCCTACGGAATACTACCAGCCACTACGGAAACCTATGGCCCCTACGGAACTCTACGGAACCTGACAGAAACACTGGGGGCCCCTACAGGCCCTTGCGGGCACTTGCAGAACTCTGCAGGAACCCACGGAACTTTATGGAACCCTACCAGCCCCTACGGAAGCCTAAAGACCCTTGCAGGCAGTTACGGAACGGTACAGGGCCCTACGGAACTTTACCAGCCACTACGGAACTCTACGGGCCCCTACGGAACCCTGCAGAACCCTCCAGAACCTTACACAATCCCACGGATTCCTACAGACTCCTGCGGGTACTTACTCAACCCTAGAGGCCCCTACGGAACACTGCCAGCCCCTATGGAAGGAACCCTACGGGCCCCTACAGAACACTACTGGCTCCTGCGGTACTCTACAGGCCTCTAGGGAACCTACGAAGCTCTACGGAGCCCTATGGATCCTTACGGAACAGTACGGGCCCCTTCAGACCTCTGCGGGCGCTTATGGAAACCTACAGGACCCTACGGAACTGTACGAGGCTCTACAGGCCCTTAGGGAACACCACAGGCCCCTACGGAACTGTACGAGACTCTACAGGCCCCTAGGGAACACCACAGGCCCCTACGGAACCCTACACAACCCTCTGGAAACTTATGGCACCCTACAAGCTCCTACCAACCCCTGCGGGCACTTACACAACCCTACAGGCCCCTACGGAAATCTACGGGACTCCACGGGCCCCTAGGGAAGCCTACAGATTTTGACGCAACCCTACGAGCCCCTCTGGAACCCTACAGAATACTCCAGGACCCGACAGCACTCTACAAGACCCTTAGCAACACAACGGAACCTCACTAAAACCCTATGGGCTCCTACAGAACACTGCAGGTGCCAACGGAACCCTACAGACCCCTACGGAATACTACCAGCCACTACGGAAACCTATGGCCCCTACAGAACTCTACGGAACCTGACAGAAACACTGTGGGCCCCTACAGGCCCTTGCGGGCACTTGCAGAACTCTGCAGGAACCCACGGAACTTTATGGAACCCTACCAGCCCCTACGGAAGCCTAAAGACCCTTGCAGGCAGTTACGGAACGGTACAGGGCCCTACGGAACTTTACCAGCCACTACGGAACTCTACGGGCCCCTACGGAACCCTGCAGAACCCTCCAGAACCTTACACAATCCCACGGATTCCTACAGACTCCTGCGGGTACTTACTCAACCCTAGAGGCCCCTACAGAACACTGCCAGCCCCTATGGAAGGAACCCTACGGGCCCCTACAGAACACTACTGGCTCCTGCGGTACTCTACAGGCCTCTAGGGAACCTTCGAAGCTCTACGGAGCCCTATGGATCCTTACGGAACAGTACGGGCCCCTTCAGACCTCTGCGGGCGCTTATGGAAACCTACAGGCCCCTACGGAACTGTATGAGACTCTACAGGCCCCTAGGGAACACCACAGGCCCCTACGGAACCCAACACAACCCTCTGGAAACTTATGGCACCCTACAAGCTCCTACCAACCCCTGCGGGCACTTACACAACCCTACAGGCCCCTACGGAATACTACCAGCCACTACGGAAACCTATGGCCCCTACGGAACTCTACGGAACCTGACAGAAACACTGGGGGCCCCTACAGGCCCTTGCGGGCACTTGCAGAACTCTGCAGGAACCCACGGAACTTTATGGAACCCTACCAGCCCCTACGGAAGCCTAAAGACCCTTGCAGGCAGTTACGGAACGGTACAGGGCCCTACGGAACTTTACCAGCCACTACGGAACTCTACGGGCCCCTACGGAACCCTGCAGAACCCTCCAGAACCTTACACAATCCCACGGATTCCTACAGACTCCTGCGGGTACTTACTCAACCCTAGAGGACCCTACGGAACACTGCCAGCCCCTATGGAAGGAACCCTACGGGCCCCTACAGAACACTACTGGCTCCTGCGGTACTCTACAGGCCTCTAGGGAACCTACGAAGCTCTACGGAGCCCTATGGATCCTTACGGAACAGTACGGGCCCCTTCAGACCTCTGCGGGCGCTTATGGAAACCTACAGGACCCTACGGAACTGTACGAGACTCTACAGGCCCCTAGGGAACACCACCGGCCCCTACGGAACCCTACACAACCCTCTGGAAACTTATGGCACCCTACAAGCTCCTACCAACCCCTGCGGGCACTTACACAACCCTACAGGCCCCTACGGAAATCTATGGGACTCCACGGGCCCCTAGGGAAGCCTACAGATTTTGACGCAACCCTACGAGCCCCTCTGGAACCCTACAGAATACTCCAGGACCCGACAGCACTCTACAAGACCCTTAGCAACACAACGGAACCTCACTAAAACCCTATGGGCTCCTACAGAACACTGCAGGTGCCAACGGAACCCTACAGACCCCTACGGAATACTACCAGCCACTACGGAAACCTATGGCCCCTACGGAACTCTACGGAACCTGACAGAAACACTGGGGGCCCCTACAGGCCCTTGCGGGCACTTGCAGAACTCTGCAGGAACCCACGGAACTTTATGGAACCCTACCAGCCCCTACGGAAGCCTAAAGACCCTTGCAGGCAGTTACGGAACGGTACAGGGCCCTACGGAACTTTACCAGCCACTACGGAACTCTACGGGCCCCTACGGAACCCTGCAGAACCCTCCAGAACCTTACAGAATGCCACGGATTCCTACAGACTCCTGCGGGTACTTACTCAACCCTAGAGGCCCCTACGGAACACTGCCAGCCCCTATGGAAGGAACCCTACGGGCCCCTACAGAACACTACTGGCTCCTGCGGTACTCTACAGGCCTCTAGGGAACCTACGAAGCTCTACGGAGCCCTATGGATCCTTACGGAATAGTACGGGCCCCTTCAGACCTCTGCAGGCGCTTATGGAAACCTACAGGACCCTACGGAACTGTACGAGGCTCTACAGGCCCTTAGGGAACACCACAGGCCCCTACGGAACTGTACGAGACTCTACAGGCCCCTAGGGAACACCACAGGCCCCTACGGAACCCAACACAACTCTCTGGAAACTTATGGCACCCTACAAGCTCCTACCAACCCCTGCGGGCACTTACACAAAGCTACAGGCCCCTACGGAAATCTACGGGACTCCACGGGCCCCTAGGGAAGCCTACAGATTTTGACGCAACCCTACGAGCCCCTCTGGAACCCTACAGAATACTCCAGGACCCGACAGCACTCTACAAGACCCTTAGCAACACAACGGAACCTCACTAAAACCCTATGGGCTCCTACAGAACACTGCAGGTGCCAACGGAACCCTACAGACCCCTACGGAATACTACCAGCCACTACGGAAACCTATGGCCCCTACAGAACTCTACGGAACCTGACAGAAACACTGTGGGCCCCTACAGGCCCTTGCGGGCACTTGCAGAACTCTGCAGGAACCCACGGAACTTTATGGAACCCTACCAGCCCCTACGGAAGCCTAAAGACCCTTGCAGGCAGTTACGGAATGGTACAGGGCCCTACGGAACTTTACCAGCCACTACGGAACTCTACGGAACCTGACAGAAACACTGTGGGCCCCTACAGGCCCTTGCGGGCACTTGCAGAACTCTGCAGGAACCCACGGAACTTTATGGAACCCTACCAGCCCCTACGGAAGCCTAAAGACCCTTGCAGGCAGTTACGGAATGGTACAGGGCCCTACGGAACTTTACCAGCCACTACGGAACTCTACGGGCCCCTACGGAACCCTGCAGAACCCTCCAGAACCTTACAGAATCCCACGGATTCCTACAGACTCCTGCGGGTACTTACTCAACCCTAGAGGCCCCTACAGAACACTGCCAGCCCCTATGGAAGGAACCCTACGGGCCCCTACAGAACACTACTGGCTCCTGCGGTACTCTACAGGCCTCTAGGGAACCTTCGAAGCTCTACGGAGCCCTATGGATCCTTACGGAACAGTACGGGCCCCTTCAGACCTCTGCGGGCGCTTATGGAAACCTACAGGCCCCTACGGAACTGTATGAGACTCTACAGGCCCCTAGGGAACACCACAGGCCCCTACGGAACCCAACACAACCCTCTGGAAACTTATGGCACCCTACAAGCTCCTACCAACCCCTGCGGGCACTTACACAACCCTACAGGCCCCTACGGAATACTACCAGCCACTACGGAAACCTATGGCCCCTACGGAACTCTACGGAACCTGACAGAAACACTGGGGGCCCCTACAGGCCCTTGCGGGCACTTGCAGAACTCTGCAGGAACCCACGGAACTTTATGGAACCCTACCAGCCCCTACGGAAGCCTAAAGACCCTTGCAGGCAGTTACGGAACGGTACAGGGCCCTACGGAACTTTACCAGCCACTACGGAACTCTACGGGCCCCTACGGAACCCTGCAGAACCCTCCAGAACCTTACACAATCCCACGGATTCCTACAGACTCCTGCGGGTACTTACTCAACCCTAGAGGCCCCTACGGAACACTGCCAGCCCCTATGGAAGGAACCCTACGGGCCCCTACAGAACACTACTGGCTCCTGCGGTACTCTACAGGCCTCTAGGGAACCTACGAAGCTCTACGGAGCCCTATGGATCCTTACGGAACAGTACGGGCCCCTTCAGACCTCTGCGGGCGCTTATGGAAACCTACAGGACCCTACGGAACTGTACGAGGCTCTACAGGCCCTTAGGGAACACCACAGGCCCCTACGGAACTGTACGAGACTCTACAGGCCCCTAGGGAACACCACAGGCCCCTACGGAACCCAACACAACTCTCTGGAAACTTATGGCACCCTACAAGCTCCTACCAACCCCTGCGGGCACTTACACAACCCTACAGGCCCCTACGGAAATCTACGGGACTCTCTGGGCCCCTAGGGAATCCTACAGATTTTGACGGAACCCTACAAGCCCCTCTGGAACCCTACAGAATACTCCAGGACCCGACAGCACTCTACAAGACCCTTAGCAACACAACGGAACCTCACTAAAACCCTATGGGCTCCTACAGAACACTGCAGGTGCCAACGGAACCCTACAGACCCCTACGGAATACTACCAGCCACTACGGAAACCTATGGCCCCTACGGAACTCTACGGAACCTGACAGAAACACTGGGGGCCCCTACAGGCCCTTGCGGGCACTTGCAGAACTCTGCAGGAACCCACGGAACTTTATGGAACCCTACCAGCCCCTACGGAAGCCTAAAGACCCTTGCAGGCAGTTACGGAATGGTACAGGGCCCTACAGAACTTTACCAGCCACTACGGAACTCTACGGGCCCCTACGGAACCCTGCAGAACCCTCCAGAACCTTACACAATCCCACGGATTCCTACAGACTCCTGCGGGTACTTACTCAACCCTAGAGGCCCCTACGGAACACTGCCAGCCCCTATGGAAGGAACCCTACGGGCCCCTACAGAACACTACTGGCTCCTGCGGTACTCTACAGGCCTCTAGGGAACCTACGAAGCTCTACGGAGCCCTATGGATCCTTACGGAACAGTACGGGCCCCTTCAAACCTCTGCGGGCGCTTATGGAAACCTACAGGACACTACGGAACTGTACGAGACTCTACAGGCCCCTAGGGAACACCACAGGCCCCTACGGAACCCAACACAACTCTCTGGAAACTTATGGCACCCTACAAGCTCCTACCAACCCCTGCGGGCACTTACACAACCCTACAGGCCCCTACGGAATACTACCAGCCACTACGGAAACCTATGGCCCCTACGGAACTCTACGGAACCTGACAGAAACACTGTGGGCCCCTACAGGCCCTTGCGGGCACTTGCAGAACTCTGCAGGAACCCACGGAACTTTATGGAACCCTACCAGCCCCTACGGAAGCCTAAAGACCCTTGCAGGCAGTTACGGAACGGTACAGGGCCCTACGGAACTTTACCAGCCACTACGGAACTCTACGGGCCCCTACGGAACCCTGCAGAACCCTCCAGAACCTTACACAATCCCACGGATTCCTACAGACTCCTGCGGGTACTTACTCAACCCTAGAGGACCCTACGGAACACTGCCAGCCCCTATGGAAGGAACCCTACGGGCCCCTACAGAACACTACTGGCTCCTGCGGTACTCTACAGGCCTCTAGGGAACCTACGAAGCTCTACGGAGCCCTATGGATCCTTACGGAACAGTACGGGCCCCTTCAGACCTCTGCGGGCGCTTATGGAAACCTACAGGACCCTACGGAACTGTACGAGACTCTACAGGCCCCTAGGGAACACCACCGGCCCCTACGGAACCCTACACAACCCTCTGGAAACTTATGGCACCCTACAAGCTCCTACCAACCCCTGCCGGCACTTACACAACCCTACAGGCCCCTACGGAAATCTACGGGACTCTCTGGGCCCCTAGGAAATCCTACAGATTTTGACGGAACCCTACAAGCCCCTCTGGAACCCTACAGAATACTCCAGGACCCGACAGCACTCTACAAGACCCTTAGCAACACAACGGAACCTCACTAAAACCCTATGGGCTCCTACAGAACACTGCAGGTGCCAACGGAACCCTACAGACCCCTACGGAATACTACCAGCCACTACGGAAACCTATGGCCCCTACGGAACTCTACGGAACCTGACAGAAACACTGGGGGCCCCTACAGGCCCTTGCGGGCACTTGCAGAACTCTGCAGGAACCCACGGAACTTTATGGAACCCTACCAGCCCCTACGGAAGCCTAAAGACCCTTGCAGGCAGTTACGGAACGGTACAGGGCCCTACGGAACTTTACCAGCCACTACGGAACTCTACGGGCCCCTACGGAACCCTGCAGAACCCTCCAGAACCTTACACAATCCCACGGATTCCTACAGACTCCTGCGGGCACTTACTCAACCCTAGAGGCCCCTACGGAACACTGCCAGCCCCTATGGAAGGAACCCTACGGGCCCCTACAGAACACTACTGGCTCCTGCGGTATTCTACAGGCCTCCTGGGAACCTACGAAGCTCTACGGAGCCCTATGGATCCTTACGGAACAGTACGGACCCCTTCAAACCTCTGCGGGCGCTTATGGAAACCTACAGGACCCTACGGAACTGTACGAGGCTCTACAGGCCCTTAGGGAACACCACAGGCCCCTACGGAACTGTACGAGACTCTACAGGCCCCTAGGGAACACCACAGGCCCCTACGGAACCCAACACAACTCTCTGGAAACTTATGGCACCCTACAAGCTCCTACCAACCCCTGCGGGCACTTACACAACCCTACAGGCCCCTACGGAAATCTACGGGACTCCACGGGCCCCTAGGGAAGCCTACAGATTTTGACGCAACCCTACGAGCCCCTCTGGAACCCTACAGAATACTCCAGGACCCGACAGCACTCTACAAGACCCTTAGCAACACAACGGAACCTCACTAAAACCCTATGGGCTCCTACAGAACACTGCAGGTGCCAACGGAACCCTACAGACCCCTACGGAATACTACCAGCCACTACGGAAACCTATGGCCCCTACAGAACTCTACGGAACCTGACAGAAACACTGTGGGCCCCTACAGGCCCTTGCGGGCACTTGCAGAACTCTGCAGGAACCCACGGAACTTTATGGAACCCTACCAGCCCCTACGGAAGCCTAAAGACCCTTGCAGGCAGTTACGGAACGGTACAGGGCCCTACGGAACTTTACCAGCCACTACGGAACTCTACGGGCCCCTACGGAACCCTGCAGAACCCTCCAGAACCTTACAGAATCCCACGGATTCCTACAGACTCCTGCGGGTACTTACTCAACCCTAGAGGCCCCTACAGAACACTGCCAGCCCCTATGGAAGGAACCCTACGGGCCCCTACAGAACACTACTGGCTCCTGCGGTACTCTACAGGCCTCTAGGGAACCTTCGAAGCTCTACGGAGCCCTATGGATCCTTACGGAACAGTACGGGCCCCTTCAGACCTCTGCGGGCGCTTATGGAAACCTACAGGCCCCTACGGAACTGTATGAGACTCTACAGGCCCCTAGGGAACACCACAGGCCCCTACGGAACCCAACACAACCCTCTGGAAACTTATGGCACCCTACAAGCTCCTACCAACCCCTGCGGGCACTTACACAACCCTACAGGCCCCTACGGAATACTACCAGCCACTACGGAAACCTATGGCCCCTACGGAACTCTACGGAACCTGACAGAAACACTGGGGGCCCCTACAGGCCCTTGCGGGCACTTGCAGAACTCTGCAGGAACCCACGGAACTTTATGGAACCCTACCAGCCCCTACGGAAGCCTAAAGACCCTTGCAGGCAGTTACGGAACGGTACAGGGCCCTACGGAACTTTACCAGCCACTACGGAACTCTACGGGCCCCTACGGAACCCTGCAGAACCCTCCAGAACCTTACACAATCCCACGGATTCCTACAGACTCCTGCGGGTACTTACTCAACCCTAGAGGACCCTACGGAACACTGCCAGCCCCTATGGAAGGAACCCTACGGGCCCCTACAGAACACTACTGGCTCCTGCGGTACTCTACAGGCCTCTAGGGAACCTACGAAGCTCTACGGAGCCCTATGAATCCTTACGGAACAGTACGGGCCCCTTCAGACCTCTGCGGGCGCTTATGGAAACCTACAGGCCCCTACGGAACTGTACGAGACTCTACAGGCCCCTAGGGAACACCACCGGCCCCTACGGAACCCTACACAACCCTCTGGAAACTTATGGCACCCTACAAGCTCCTACCAACCCCTGCGGGCACTTACACAACCCTACAGGCCCCTACGGAAATCTATGGGACTCCACGGGCCCCTAGGGAAGCCTACAGATTTTGACGGAACCCTACGAGCCCCTCTGGAACCCTACAGAATACTCCAGGACCCGACAGCACTCTACAAGACCCTTAGCAACACAACGGAACCTCACTAAAACCCTATGGGCTCCTACAGAACACTGCAGGTGCCAACGGAACCCTACAGACCCCTACGGAATACTACCAGCCACTACGGAAACCTATGGCCCCTACGGAACTCTACGGAACCTGACAGAAACACTGGGGGCCCCTACAGGCCCTTGCGGGCACTTGCAGAACTCTGCAGGAACCCACGGAACTTTATGGAACCCTACCAGCCCCTACGGAAGCCTAAAGACCCTTGCAGGCAGTTACGGAACGGTACAGGGCCCTACGGAACTTTACCAGCCACTACGGAACTCTACGGGCCCCTACGGAACCCTGCAGAACCCTCCAGAACCTTACAGAATCCCACGGATTCCTACAGACTCCTGCGGGCACTTACTCAACCCTAGAGGCCCCTACGGAACACTGCCAGCCCCTATGGAAGGAACCCTACGGGCCCCTACAGAACACTACTGGCTCCTGCGGTATTCTACAGGCCTCCTGGGAACCTACGAAGCTCTACGGAGCCCTATGGATCCTTACGGAACAGTACGGGCCCCTTCAAACCTCTGCGGGCGCTTATGGAAACCTACAGGACCCTACGGAACTGTACGAGGCTCTACAGGCCCTTAGGGAACACCACAGGCCCCTACGGAACTGTACGAGACTCTACAGGCCCCTAGGGAACACCACAGGCCCCTACGGAACCCAACACAACTCTCTGGAAACTTATGGCACCCTACAAGCTCCTACCAACCCCTGCGGGCACTTACACAACCCTACAGGCCCCTACGGAAATCTACGGGACTCCACGGGCCCCTAGGGAAGCCTACAGATTTTGACGCAACCCTACGAGCCCCTCTGGAACCCTACAGAATACTCCAGGACCCGACAGCACTCTACAAGACCCTTAGCAACACAACGGAACCTCACTAAAACCCTATGGGCTCCTACAGAACACTGCAGGTGCCAACGGAACCCTACAGACCCCTACGGAATACTACCAGCCACTACGGAAACCTATGGCCCCTACAGAACTCTACGGAACCTGACAGAAACACTGTGGGCCCCTACAGGCCCTTGCGGGCACTTGCAGAACTCTGCAGGAACCCACGGAACTTTATGGAACCCTACCAGCCCCTACGGAAGCCTAAAGACCCTTGCAGGCAGTTACGGAACGGTACAGGGCCCTACGGAACTTTACCAGCCACTACGGAACTCTACGGGCCCCTACGGAACCCTGCAGAACCCTCCAGAACCTTACAGAATCCCACGGATTCCTACAGACTCCTGCGGGTACTTACTCAACCCTAGAGGCCCCTACATAACAATGCCAGCCCCTATGGAAGGAACCCTACGGGCCCCTACAGAACACTACTGGCTCCTGCGGTACTCTACAGGCCTCTAGGGAACCTTCGAAGCTCTACGGAGCCCTATGGATCCTTACGGAACAGTACGGGCCCCTTCAGACCTCTGCGGGCGCTTATGGAAACCTACAGGCCCCTACGGAACTGTATGAGACTCTACAGGCCCCTAGGGAACACCACAGGCCCCTACGGAACCCAACACAACCCTCTGGAAACTTATGGCACCCTACAAGCTCCTACCAACCCCTGCGGGCACTTACACAACCCTACAGGCCCCTACGGAATACTACCAGCCACTACGGAAACCTATGGCCCCTACAGAACTCTACGGAACCTGACAGAAACACTGTGGGCCCCTACAGGCCCTTGCGGGCACTTGCAGAACTCTGCAGGAACCCACGGAACTTTATGGAACCCTACCAGCCCCTACGGAAGCCTAAAGACCCTTGCAGGCAGTTACGGAACGGTACAGGGCCCTACGGAACTTTACCAGCCACTACGGAACTCTACGGGCCCCTACGGAACCCTGCAGAACCCTCCAGAACCTTACACAATCCCACGGATTCCTACAGACTCCTGCGGGTACTTACTCAACCCTAGAGGCCCCTACGGAACACTGCCAGCCCCTATGGAAGGAACCCTACGGGCCCCTACAGAACACTACTGGCTCCTGCGGTATTCTACAGGCCTCTAGGGAACCTACGAAGCTCCACGGAGCCCTATGGATCCTTACGGAACAGTACGGGCCCCTTCAAACCTCTGCGGGCGCTTATGGAAACCTACAGGACCCTACGGAACTGTACGAGACTCTACAGGCCCCTAGGGAACACCACAGGCCCCTAAGGAACCCTACACAACCCTCTGGAAACTTATGGCACCCTACAAGCTCCTACCAACCCCTGCGGGCACTTACACAACCCTACAGGCCCCTACGGAAATCTACGGGACTCCACGGGCCCCTAGGGAAGCCTACAGATTTTGACGCAACCCTACGAGCCCCTCTGGAACCCTACAGAATACTCCAGGACCCGACAGCACTCTACAAGACCCTTAGCAACACAACGGAACCTCACTAAAACCCTATGGGCTCCTACAGAACACTGCAGGTGCCAACGGAACCCTACAGACCCCTACGGAATACTACCAGCCGCTACGGAAACCTATGGCCCCTACAGAACTCTACGGAACCTGACAGAAACACTGTGGGCCCCTACAGGCCCTTGCGGGCACTTGCAGAACTCTGCAGGAACCCACGGAACTTTATGGAACCCTACCAGCCCCTACGGAAGCCTAAAGACCCTTGCAGGCAGTTACGGAACGGTACAGGGCCCTACGGAACTTTACCAGCCACTACGGAACTCTACGGGCCCCTACGGAACCCTGCAGAACCCTCCAGAACCTTACAGAATCCCACGGATTCCTACAGACTCCTGCGGGTACTTACTCAACCCTAGAGGCCCCTACAGAACACTGCCAGCCCCTATGGAAGGAACCCTACGGGCCCCTACAGAACACTACTGGCTCCTGCGGTACTCTACAGGCCTCTAGGGAACCTACGAAGCTCTACGGAGCCCTATGGATCCTTACGGAACAGTACGGGCCCCTTCAGACCTCTGCGGGCGCTTATGGAAACCTACAGGACCCTACGGAACTGTATGAGACTCTACAGGCCCCTAGGGAACACCACAGGCCCCTACGGAACCCAACACAACCCTCTGGAAACTTATGGCACCCTACAAGCTCCTACCAACCCCTGCGGGCACTTACACAACCCTACAGGCCCCTACGGAATACTACCAGCCACTACGGAAACCTATGGCCCCTACGGAACTCTACGGAACCTGACAGAAACACTGGGGGCCCCTACAGGCCCTTGCGGGCACTTGCAGAACTCTGCAGGAACCCACGGAACTTTATGGAACCCTACCAGCCCCTACGGAAGCCTAAAGACCCTTGCAGGCAGTTACGGAACGGTACAGGGCCCTACGGAACTTTACCAGCCACTACGGAACTCTACGGGCCCCTACGGAACCCTGCAGAACCCTCCAGAACCTTACACAATCCCACGGATTCCTACAGACTCCTGCGGGTACTTACTCAACCCTAGAGGCCCCTACGGAACACTGCCAGCCCCTATGGAAGGAACCCTATGGGCCCCTACAGAACACTACTGGCTCCTGCGGTACTCTACAGGCCTCTAGGGAACCTACGAAGCTCTACGGAGCCCTATGGATCCTTACGGAATAGTACGGGCCCCTTCAGACCTCTGCGGGCGCTTATGGAAACCTACAGGACCCTACGGAACTGTACGAGACTCTACAGGCCCCTAGGGAACACCACAGGCCCCTACGGAACCCTACACAACCCTCCGGAAACTTATGGCACCCTACAAGCTCCTACCAACCCCTGCGGGCACTTACACAACCCTACAGGCCCCTACGGAAATCTACGGGACTCCACGGGCCCCTAGGGAAGCCTACAGATTTTGACGCAACCCTACGAGCCCCTCTGGAACCCTACAGAATACTCCAGGACCCGACAGCACTCTACAAGACCCTTAGCAACACAACGGAACCTCACTAAAACCCTATGGGCTCCTACAGAACACTGCAGGTGCCAACGGAACCCTACAGACCCCTACGGAATACTACCAGCCACTACGGAAACCTATGGCCCCTACGGAACTCTACGGAACCTGACAGAAACACTGTGGGCCCCTACAGGCCCTTGCAGGCACTTGCAGAACTCTGCAGGAACCCACGGAACTTTATGGAACCCTACCAGCCCCTACGGAAGCCTAAAGACCCTTGCAGGCAGTTACGGAACGGTACAGGGCCCTACGGAACTTTACCAGCCACTACGGAACTCTACGGGCCCCTACCGAACCCTGCAGAACCCTCCAGAACCTTACACAATCCCACGGATTCCTACAGACTCCTGCGGGTACTTACTCAACCCTAGAGGCCCCTACGGAACACTGCCAGCCCCTATGGAAGGAACCCTACGGGCCCCTACAGAACACTACTGGCTCCTGCGGTACTCTACAGGCCTCTAGGGAACCTACGAAGCTCTACGGAGCCCTATGGATCCTTACGGAACAGTACGGGCCCCTTCAGACCTCTGCGGGCGCTTATGGAAACCTACAGGACCCTACGGAACTGTACGAGACTCTACAGGCCCCTAGGGAACACCACCGGCCCCTACGGAACCCTACACAACCCTCTGGAAACTTATGGCACCCTACAAGCTCCTACCAACCCCTGCGGGCACTTACACAAACCTACAGGCCCCTACGGAAATCTACGGGACTCTACGGGCCCCTAGGGAATCCTACAGATTTTGACGGAACCCTACAAGCCCCTCTGGAACCCTACAGAATACTCCAGGACCCGACAGCACTCTACAAGACCCTTAGCAACACAACGGAACCTCACTAAAACCCTATGGGCTCCTACAGAACACTGCAGGTGCCAACGGAACCCTACAGACCCCTACGGAATACTACCAGCCACTACGGAAACCTATGGCCCCTACGGAACTCTACGGAACCTGACAGAAACACTGGGGGCCCCTACAGGCCCTTGCGGGCACTTGCAGAACTCTGCAGGAACCCACGGAACTTTATGGAACCCTACCAGCCCCTACGGAAGCCTAAAGACCCTTGCAGGCAGTTACGGAACGGTACAGGGCCCTACGGAACTTTACCAGCCACTACGGAACTCTACGGGCCCCTACGGAACCCTGCAGAACCCTCCGGAACCTTACAGAATGCCACGGATTCCTACAGACTCCTGCGGGTACTTACTCAACCCTAGAGGCCCCTACAGAACACTGCCAGCCCCTATGGAAGGAACCCTACGGGCCCCTACAGAACACTACTGGCTCCTGCGGTACTCTACAGGCCTCTAGGGAACCTACGAAGCTCTACGGAGCCCTATGGATCCTTACGGAATAGTACGGGCCCCTTCAGACCTCTGCGGGCGCTTATGGAAACCTACAGGACCCTACGGAACTGTACGAGACTCTACAGGCCCCTAGGGAACACCACAGGCCCCTACGGAACCCTACACAACCCTCCGGAAACATATGGCACCCTACAAGCTCCTACCAACCCCTGCGGGCACTTACACAACCCTACAGGCCCCTACGGAATACTACCAGCCACTACGGAAACCTATGGCCCCTACGGAACTCTACGGAACCTGACAGAAACACTGTGGGCCCCTACAGGCCCTTGCGGGCACTTGCAGAACTCTGCAGGAGCCCACGGAACTTTATGGAACCCTACCAGCCCCTACGGAAGCCTAAAGACCCTTGCAGGCAGTTACGGAACGGTACAGGGCCCTACGGAACTTTAACAGCCACTACGGAACTCTACGGGCCCCTACAGAACCCTGCAGAACCCTCCAGAACCTTACAGAATCCCACGGATTCCTACAGACTCCTGCGGGCACTTACTCAACCCTAGAGGCCCCTACGGAACACTGCCAGCCCCTATGGAAGGAACCCCATGGGCCCCTACAGAACACTACTGGCTCCTGCGGTATTCTACAGGCCTCTAGGGAACCTACGAAGCTCCACGGAGCCCTATGGATCCTTACGGAACAGTACGGGCCCCTTCAGACCTCTGCGGGCGCTTATGGAAACCTACAGGACCCTACGGAACTGTACGAGACTCTACAGGCCCCTAGGGAACACCACAGGCCCCTAAGGAACCCTACACAACCCTCTGGAAACTTATGGCACCCTACAAGCTCCTACCAACCCCTGCGGGCACTTACACAACCCTACAGGCCCCTACGGAAATCTACGGGACTCCACGGGCCCCTAGGGAAGCCTACAGATTTTGACGGAACCCTACGAGCCCCTCTGGAACCCTACAGAATACTCCAGGACCCGACAGCACTCTACAAGACCCTTAGCAACACAACGGAACCTCACTAAAACCCTATGGGCTCCTACAGAACACTGCAGGTGCCAACGGAACCCTACAGACCCGTACAGAATACTACCAGCCACTACGGAAACCTATGGCCCCTACGGAACTCTACGGAACCTGACAGAAACACTGGGGGCCCCTACAGGCCCTTGCGGGCACTTGCAGAACTCTGCAGGAACCCACGGAACTTTATGGAACCCTACCAGCCCCTACGGAAGCCTAAAGACCCTTGCAGGCAGTTACGGAACGGTACAGGGCCCTACGGAACTTTAACAGCCACTACGGAACTCTACGGGCCCCTACAGAACCCTGCAGAACCCTCCAGAACCTTACAGAATCCCACGGATTCCTACAGACTCCTGCGGGCACTTACTCAACCCTAGAGGCCCCTACGGAACACTGCCAGCCCCTATGGAAGGAACCCCACGGGCCCCTACAGAACACTACTGGCTCCTGCGGTACTCTACAGGCCTCTAGGGAACCTACGAAGCTCTACGGAGCCCTATGGATCCTTACGGAACAGTACGGGCCCCTTCAGACCTCTGCGGGCGCTTATGGAAACCTACAGGCCCCTACGGAACTGTATGAGACTCTACAGGCCCCTAGGGAACACCACCGGCCCCTACGGAACCCTACACAACCCTCTGGAAACTTATGGCACCCTACAAGCTCCTACCAACCCCTGCGGGCACTTACACAAACCTACAGGCCCCTACGGAAATCTACGGGACTCTACGGGCCCCTAGGGAATCCTACGGATTTTGACGGAACCCTACAAGCCCCTCTGGAACCCTACAGAATACTCCAGGACCCGACAGCACTCTACAAGACCCTTAGCAACACAACGGAACCTCACTAAAACCCTATGGGCTCCTACAGAACACTGCAGGTGCCAACGGAACCCTACAGACCCCTACGGAATACTACCAGCCACTACGGAAACCTATGGCCCCTACGGAACTCTACGGAACCTGACAGAAACACTGTGGGCCCCTACAGGCCCTTGCGGGCACTTGCAGAACTCTGCAGGAACCCACGGAACTTTATGGAACCCTACCAGCCCCTACGGAAGCCTAAAGACCCTTGCAGGCAGTTACGGAACGGTACAGGGCCCTACGGAACTTTAACAGCCACTACGGAACTCTACGGGCCCCTACAGAACCCTGCAGAACCCTCCAGAACCTTACAGAATCCCACGGATTCCTACAGACTCCTGCGGGCACTTACTCAACCCTAGAGGCCCCTACGGAACACTGCCAGCCCCTATGGAAGGAACCCTACGGGCCCCTACAGAACACTACTGGCTCCTGCGGTATTCTACAGGCCTCTAGGGAACCTACGAAGCTCCACGGAGCCCTATGGATCCTTACGGAACAGTACGGGCCCCTTCAAACCTCTGCGGGCGCTTATGGAAACCTACAGGACCCTACGGAACTGTACGAGACTCTACAGGCCCCTAGGGAACACCACAGGCCCCTAAGGAACCCTACACAACCCTCTGGAAACTTATGGCACCCTACAAGCTCCTACCAACCCCTGCGGGCACTTACACAACCCTACAGGCCCCTACGGAAATCTACGGGACTCCACGGGCCCCTAGGGAAGCCTACAGATTTTGACGCAACCCTACGAGCCCCTCTGGAACCCTACAGAATACTCCAGGACCCGACAGCACTCTACAAGACCCTTAGCAACACAACGGAACCTCACTAAAACCCTATGGGCTCCTACAGAACACTGCAGGTGCCAACGGAACCCTACAGACCCCTACGGAATACTACCAGCCGCTACGGAAACCTATGGCCCCTACAGAACTCTACGGAACCTGACAGAAACACTGTGGGCCCCTACAGGCCCTTGCGGGCACTTGCAGAACTCTGCAGGAACCCACGGAACTTTATGGAACCCTACCAGCCCCCTACGGAAGCCTAAAGACCCTTGCAGGCAGTTACGGAACGGTACAGGGCCCTACGGAACTTTACCAGCCACTACGGAACTCTACGGGCCCCTACGGAACCCTGCAGAACCCTCCAGAACCTTACAGAATCCCACGGATTCCTACAGACTCCTGCGGGTACTTACTCAACCCTAGAGGCCCCTACAGAACACTGCCAGCCCCTATGGAAGGAACCCTACGGGCCCCTACAGAACACTACTGGCTCCTGCGGTACTCTACAGGCCTCTAGGGAACCTACGAAGCTCTACGGAGCCCTATGGATCCTTACGGAACAGTACGGGCCCCTTCAGACCTCTGCGGGCGCTTATGGAAACCTACAGGACCCTACGGAACTGTATGAGACTCTACAGGCCCCTAGGGAACACCACAGGCCCCTACGGAACCCAACACAACCCTCTGGAAACTTATGGCACCCTACAAGCTCCTACCAACCCCTGCGGGCACTTACACAACCCTACAGGCCCCTACGGAATACTACCAGCCACTACGGAAACCTATGGCCCCTACGGAACTCTACGGAACCTGACAGAAACACTGGGGGCCCCTACAGGCCCTTGCGGGCACTTGCAGAACTCTGCAGGAACCCACGGAACTTTATGGAACCCTACCAGCCCCTACGGAAGCCTAAAGACCCTTGCAGGCAGTTACGGAACGGTACAGGGCCCTACGGAACTTTACCAGCCACTACGGAACTCTACGGGCCCCTACGGAACCCTGCAGAACCCTCCAGAACCTTACACAATCCCACGGATTCCTACAGACTCCTGCGGGTACTTACTCAACCCTAGAGGCCCCTACGGAACACTGCCAGCCCCTATGGAAGGAACCCTATGGGCCCCTACAGAACACTACTGGCTCCTGCGGTACTCTACAGGCCTCTAGGGAACCTACGAAGCTCTACGGAGCCCTATGGATCCTTACGGAATAGTACGGGCCCCTTCAGACCTCTGCGGGCGCTTATGGAAACCTACAGGACCCTACGGAACTGTACGAGACTCTACAGGCCCCTAGGGAACACCACAGGCCCCTACGGAACCCTACACAACCCTCCGGAAACTTATGGCACCCTACAAGCTCCTACCAACCCCTGCGGGCACTTACACAACCCTACAGGCCCCTACGGAAATCTACGGGACTCCACGGGCCCCTAGGGAAGCCTACAGATTTTGACGCAACCCTACGAGCCCCTCTGGAACCCTACAGAATACTCCAGGACCCGACAGCACTCTACAAGACCCTTAGCAACACAACGGAACCTCACTAAAACCCTATGGGCTCCTACAGAACACTGCAGGTGCCAACGGAACCCTACAGACCCCTACGGAATACTACCAGCCACTACGGAAACCTATGGCCCCTACGGAACTCTACGGAACCTGACAGAAACACTGGGGGCCCCTACAGGCCCTTGCAGGCACTTGCAGAACTCTGCAGGAACCCACGGAACTTTATGGAACCCTACCAGCCCCTACGGAAGCCTAAAGACCCTTGCAGGCAGTTACGGAACGGTACAGGGCCCTACGGAACTTTACCAGCCACTACGGAACTCTACGGGCCCCTACCGAACCCTGCAGAACCCTCCAGAACCTTACACAATCCCACGGATTCCTACAGACTCCTGCGGGTACTTACTCAACCCTAGAGGCCCCTACGGAACACTGCCAGCCCCTATGGAAGGAACCCTACGGGCCCCTACAGAACACTACTGGCTCCTGCGGTACTCTACAGGCCTCTAGGGAACCTACGAAGCTCTACGGAGCCCTATGGATCCTTACGGAACAGTACGGGCCCCTTCAGACCTCTGCGGGCGCTTATGGAAACCTACAGGACCCTACGGAACTGTACGAGACTCTACAGGCCCCTAGGGAACACCACCGGCCCCTACGGAACCCTACACAACCCTCTGGAAACTTATGGCACCCTACAAGCTCCTACCAACCCCTGCGGGCACTTACACAAACCTACAGGCCCCTACGGAAATCTACGGGACTCTACGGGCCCCTAGGGAAGCCTACAGATTTTGACGGAACCCTACAAGCCCCTCTGGAACCCTACAGAATACTCCAGGACCCGACAGCACTCTACAAGACCCTTAGCAACACAACGGAACCTCACTAAAACCCTATGGGCTCCTACAGAACACTGCAGGTGCCAACGGAACCCTACAGACCCCTACGGAATACTACCAGCCACTACGGAAACCTATGGCCCCTACGGAACTCTACGGAACCTGACAGAAACACTGTGGGCCCCTACAGGCCCTTGCGGGCACTTGCAGAACTCTGCAGGAACCCACGGAACTTTATGGAACCCTACCAGCCCCTACGGAAGCCTAAAGACCCTTGCAGGCAGTTACGGAACGGTACAGGGCCCTACGGAACTTTACCAGCCACTACGGAACTCTACGGGCCCCTACGGAACCCTGCAGAACCCTCCGGAACCTTACAGAATGCCACGGATTCCTACAGACTCCTGCGGGTACTTACTCAACCCTAGAGGCCCCTACAGAACACTGCCAGCCCCTATGGAAGGAACCCTACGGGCCCCTACAGAACACTACTGGCTCCTGCGGTACTCTACAGGCCTCTAGGGAACCTACGAAGCTCTACGGAGCCCTATGGATCCTTACGGAATAGTACGGGCCCCTTCAGACCTCTGCGGGCGCTTATGGAAACCTACAGGACCCTACGGAACTGTACGAGACTCTACAGGCCCCTAGGGAACACCACAGGCCCCTACGGAACCCTACACAACCCTCCGGAAACATATGGCACCCTACAAGCTCCTACCAAACCCTGCGGGCACTTACACAACCCTACAGGCCCCTACGGAATACTACCAGCCACTACGGAAACCTATGGCCCCTACGGAACTCTACGGAACCTGACAGAAACACTGTGGGCCCCTACAGGCCCTTGCGGGCACTTGCAGAACTCTGCAGGAGCCCACGGAACTTTATGGAACCCTACCAGCCCCTACGGAAGCCTAAAGACCCTTGCAGGCAGTTACGGAACGGTACAGGGCCCTACGGAACTTTAACAGCCACTACGGAACTCTACGGGCCCCTACAGAACCCTGCAGAACCCTCCAGAACCTTACAGAATCCCACGGATTCCTACAGACTCCTGCGGGCACTTACTCAACCCTAGAGGCCCCTACGGAACACTGCCAGCCCCTATGGAAGGAACCCCATGGGCCCCTACAGAACACTACTGGCTCCTGCGGTATTCTACAGGCCTCTAGGGAACCTACGAAGCTCCACGGAGCCCTATGGATCCTTACGGAACAGTACGGGCCCCTTCAGACCTCTGCGGGCGCTTATGGAAACCTACAGGACCCTACGGAACTGTACGAGACTCTACAGGCCCCTAGGGAACACCACAGGCCCCTAAGGAACCCTACACAACCCTCTGGAAACTTATGGCACCCTACAAGCTCCTACCAACCCCTGCGGGCACTTACACAACCCTACAGGCCCCTACGGAAATCTACGGGACTCCACGGGCCCCTAGGGAAGCCTACAGATTTTGACGGAACCCTATGAGCCCCTCTGGAACCCTACAGAATACTCCAGGACCCGACAGCACTCTACAAGACCCTTAGCAACACAACGGAACCTCACTAAAACCCTATGGGCTCCTACAGAACACTGCAGGTGCCAACGGAACCCTACAGACCCGTACAGAATACTACCAGCCACTACGGAAACCTATGGCCCCTACAGAACTCTACGGAACCTGACAGAAACACTGTGGGCCCCTACAGGCCCTTGCGGGCACTTGCAGAACTCTGCAGGAACCCACGGAACTTTATGGAACCCTACCAGCCCCTACGGAAGCCTAAAGACCCTTGCAGGCAGTTACGGAACGGTACAGGGCCCTACGGAACTTTACCAGCCACTACGGAACTCTACGGGCCCCTACGGAACCCTGCAGAACCCTCCAGAACCTTACAGAATGCCACGGATTCCTACAGACTCCTGCGGGTACTTACTCAACCCTAGAGGCCCCTACAGAACACTGCCAGCCCCTATGGAAGGAACCCTACGGGCCCCTACAGAACACTACTGGCTCCTGCGGTACTCTACAGGCCTCTAGGGAACCTACGAAGCTCTACGGAGCCCTATGGATCCTTACGGAACAGTACGGGCCCCTTCAGACCTCTGCGGGCGCTTATGGAAACCTACAGGACCCTACGGAACTGTATGAGACTCTACAGGCCCCTAGGGAACACCACAGGCCCCTACGGAACCCAACACAACCCTCTGGAAACTTATGGCACCCTACAAGCTCCTACCAAACCCTGCGGGCACTTACACAACCCTACAGGCCCCTACGGAAATCTACGGGACTCCACGGGCCCCTAGGGAAGCCTACAGATTTTGACGCAACCCTACGAGCCCCTCTGGAACCCTACAGAATACTCCAGGACCCGACAGCACTCTACAAGACCCTTAGCAACACAACGGAACCTCACTAAAACCCTATGGGCTCCTACAGAACACTGCAGGTGCCAACGGAAACCTACAGACCCCTACGGAATACTACCAGCCACTACGGAAACCTATGGCCCCTACGGAACTCTACGGAACCTGACAGAAACA
This sequence comes from Numenius arquata, assembly GCF_964106895.1. Lineage (NCBI taxonomy): Eukaryota > Metazoa > Chordata > Aves > Charadriiformes > Scolopacidae > Numenius > Numenius arquata. Next base: position 24,485 of record NW_027414185.1, read on the forward strand.
CTGTGGGCCCCTACAGGCCCTTGCAGGCACTTGCAGAACTCTGCAGGAACCCACGGAACTTTATGGAACCCTACCAGCCCCTACGGAAGCCTAAAGACCCTTGCAGGCAGTTACGGAACGGTACAGGGCCCTACGGAACTTTACCAGCCACTACGGAACTCTACGGGCCCCTACGGAACCCTGCAGAACCCTCCGGAACCTTACAGAATGCCACGGATTCCTACAGACTCCTGCGGGTACTTACTCAACCCTAGAGGCCCCTACGGAACACTGCCAGCCCCTATGGAAGGAACCCTACGGGCCCCTACAGAACACTACTGGCTCCTGCGGTACTCTACAGGCCTCTAGGGAACCTACGAAGCTCTACGGAGCCCTATGGATCCTTACGGAATAGTACGGGCCCCTTCAGACCTCTGCGGGCGCTTATGGAAACCTACAGGACCCTACGGAACTGTACGAGACTCTACAGGCCCCTAGGGAACACCACAGGCCCCTACGGAACCCTACACAACCCTCCGGAAACTTATGGCACCCTACAAGCTCCTACCAACCCCTGCGGGCACTTACACAACCCTACAGGCCCCTACGGAATACTACCAGCCACTACGGAAACCTATGGCCCCTACGGAACTCTACGGAACCTGACAGAAACACTGTGGGCCCCTACAGGCCCTTGCGGGCACTTGCAGAACTCTGCAGGAACCCACGGAACTTTATGGAACCCTACCAGCCCCTACGGAAGCCTAAAGACCCTTGCAGGCAGTTACGGAACGGTACAGGGCCCTACGGAACTTTAACAGCCACTACGGAACTCTACGGGCCCCTACAGAACCCTGCAGAACCCTCCAGAACCTTACAGAATCCCACGGATTCCTACAGACTCCTGCGGGCACTTACTCAACCCTAGAGGCCCCTACGGAACACTGCCAGCCCCTATGGAAGGAACCCTACGGGCCCCTACAGAACACTACTGGCTCCTGCGGTATTCTACAGGCCTCTAGGGAACCTACGAAGCTCCACGGAGCCCTATGGATCCTTACGGAACAGTACGGGCCCCTTCAAACCTCTGCGGGCGCTTATGGAAACCTACAGGACCCTACGGAACTGTACGAGACTCTACAGGCCCCTAGGGAACACCACAGGCCCCTAAGGAACCCTACACAACCCTCTGGAAACTTATGGCACCCTACAAGCTCCTACCAACCCCTGCGGGCACTTACACAACCCTACAGGCCCCTACGGAAATCTACGGGACTCCACGGGCCCCTAGGGAAGCCTACAGATTTTGACGGAACCCTACGAGCCCCTCTGGAACCCTACAGAATACTCCAGGACCCGACAGCACTCTACAAGACCCTTAGCAACACAACGGAACCTCACTAAAACCCTATGGGCTCCTACAGAACACTGCAGGTGCCAACGGAACCCTACAGACCCCTACGGAATACTACCAGCCACTACGGAAACCTATGGCCCCTACAGAACTCTACGGAACCTGACAGAAACACTGTGGGCCCCTACAGGCCCTTGCGGGCACTTGCAGAACTCTGCAGGAACCCACGGAACTTTATGGAACCCTACCAGCCCCTACGGAAGCCTAAAGACCCTTGCAGGCAGTTACGGAACGGTACAGGGCCCTACGGAACTTTACCAGCCACTACGGAACTCTACGGGCCCCTACGGAACCCTGCAGAACCCTCCAGAACCTTACACAATCCCACGGATTCCTACAGACTCCTGCGGGCACTTACTCAACCCTAGAGGCCCCTACAGAACACTGCCAGCCCCTATGGAAGGAACCCTACGGGCCCCTACAGAACACTACTGGCTCCTGCGGTACTCTACAGGCCTCTAGGGAACCTACGAAGCTCTACGGAGCCCTATGGATCCTTACGGAACAGTACGGGCCCCTTCAGACCTCTGCGGGCGCTTATGGAAACCTACAGGCCCCTACGGAACTGTATGAGACTCTACAGGCCCCTAGGGAACACCACAGGCCCCTACGGAACCCAACACAACCCTCTGGAAACTTATGGCACCCTACAAGCTCCTACCAAACCCTGCGGGCACTTACACAACCCTACAGGCCCCTACGGAAATCTACGGGACTCCACGGGCCCCTAGGGAAGCCTACAGATTTTGACGCAACCCTACAAGCCCCTCTGGAACCCTACAGAATACTCCAGGACCCGACAGCACTCTACAAGACCCTTAGCAACACAACGGAACCTCACTAAAACCCTATGGGCTCCTACAGAACACTGCAGGTGCCAACGGAACCCTACAGACCCCTACGGAATACTACCAGCCACTAGGGAAACCTATGGCCCCTACGGAACTCTACGGAACCTGACAGAAACACTGTGGGCCCCTACAGGCCCTTGCGGGCACTTGCAGAACTCTGCAGGAACCCACGGAACTTTATGGAACCCTACCAGCCCCTACGGAAGCCTAAAGACCCTTGCAGGCAGTTACGGAACGGTACAGGGCCCTACGGAACTTTACCAGCCACTACGGAACTCTACGGGCCCCTACGGAACCCTGCAGAACCCTCCAGAACCTTACACAATCCCACGGATTCCTACAGACTCCTGCGGGTACTTACTCAACCCTAGAGGCCCCTACGGAACACTGCCAGCCCCTATGGAAGGAACCCTACGGGCCCCTACAGAACACTACTGGCTCCTGCGGTACTCTACAGGCCTCTAGGGAACCTACGAAGCTCTACGGAGCCCTATGGATCCTTACGGAATAGTACGGGCCCCTTCAGACCTCTGCGGGCGCTTATGGAAACCTACAGGCCCCTACGGAACTGTACGAGACTCTACAGGCCCCTAGGGAACACCACAGGCCCCTACGGAACCCTACACAACCCTCCGGAAACTTATGGCACCCTACAAGCTCCTACCAACCCCTGCGGGCACTTACACAACCCTACAGGCCCCTACGGAATACTACCAGCCACTACGGAAACCTATGGCCCCTACGGAACTCTACGGAACCTGACAGAAACACTGTGGGCCCCTACAGGCCCTTGCGGGCACTTGCAGAACTCTGCAGGAACCCACGGAACTTTATGGAACCCTACCAGCCCCTACGGAAGCCTAAAGACCCTTGCAGGCAGTTACGGAACGGTACAGGGCCCTACGAAACTTTAACAGCCACTACGGAACTCTACGGGCCCCTACAGAACCCTGCAGAACCCTCCAGAACCTTACAGAATCCCACGGATTCCTACAGACTCCTGCGGGCACTTACTCAACCCTAGAGGCCCCTACGGAACACTGCCAGCCCCTATGGAAGGAACCCCACGGGCCCCTACAGAACACTACTGGCTCCTGCGGTATTCTACAGGCCTCTAGGGAACCTACGAAGCTCCACGGAGCCCTATGGATCCTTACGGAACAGTACGGGCCCCTTCAAACCTCTGCGGGCGCTTATGGAAACCTACAGGCCCCTACGGAACTGTATGAGACTCTACAGGCCCCTAGGGAACACCACAGGCCCCTACGGAACCCAACACAACCCTCTGGAAACTTATGGCACCCTACAAGCTCCTACCAAACCCTGCGGGCACTTACACAACCCTACAGGCCCCTACGGAAATCTACGGGACTCCACGGGCCCCTAGGGAAGCCTACAGATTTTGACGCAACCCTACAAGCCCCTCTGGAACCCTACAGAATACTCCAGGACCCGACAGCACTCTACAAGACCCTTAGCAACACAACGGAACCTCACTAAAACCCTATGGGCTCCTACAGAACACTGCAGGTGCCAACGGAACCCTACAGACCCCTACGGAATACTACCAGCCACTAGGGAAACCTATGGCCCCTACGGAACTCTACGGAACCTGACAGAAACACTGTGGGCCCCTACAGGCCCTTGCGGGCACTTGCAGAACTCTGCAGGAACCCACGGAACTTTATGGAACCCTACCAGCCCCTACGGAAGCCTAAAGACCCTTGCAGGCAGTTACGGAACGGTACAGGGCCCTACGGAACTTTACCAGCCACTACGGAACTCTACGGGCCCCTACGGAACCCTGCAGAACCCTCCGGAACCTTACAGAATGCCACGGATTCCTACAGACTCCTGCGGGTACTTACTCAACCCTAGAGGCCCCTACGGAACACTGCCAGCCCCTATGGAAGGAACCCTACGGGCCCCTACAGAACACTACTGGCTCCTGCGGTACTCTACAGGCCTCTAGGGAACCTACGAAGCTCTACGGAGCCCTATGGATCCTTACGGAATAGTACGGGCCCCTTCAGACCTCTGCGGGCGCTTATGGAAACCTACAGGCCCCTACGGAACTGTACGAGACTCTACAGGCCCCTAGGGAACACCACAGGCCCCTACGGAACCCTACACAACCCTCCGGAAACTTATGGCACCCTACAAGCTCCTACCAACCCCTGCGGGCACTTACACAACCCTACAGGCCCCTACGGAATACTACCAGCCACTACGGAAACCTATGGCCCCTACGGAACTCTACGGAACCTGACAGAAACACTGTGGGCCCCTACAGGCCCTTGCGGGCACTTGCAGAACTCTGCAGGAACCCACGGAACTTTATGGAACCCTACCAGCCCCTACGGAAGCCTAAAGACCCTTGCAGGCAGTTACGGAACGGTACAGGGCCCTACGGAACTTTAACAGCCACTACGGAACTCTACGGGCCCCTACAGAACCCTGCAGAACCCTCCAGAACCTTACAGAATCCCACGGATTCCTACAGACTCCTGCGGGCACTTACTCAACCCTAGAGGCCCCTACGGAACACTGCCAGCCCCTATGGAAGGAACCCCACGGGCCCCTACAGAACACTACTGGCTCCTGCGGTATTCTACAGGCCTCTAGGGAACCTACGAAGCTCCACGGAGCCCTATGGATCCTTACGGAACAGTACGGGCCCCTTCAAACCTCTGCGGGCGCTTATGGAAACCTACAGGCCCCTACGGAACTGTACGAGACTCTACAGGCCCCTAGGGAACACCACAGGCCCCTAAGGAACCCTACACAACCCTCTGGAAACTTATGGCACCCTACAAGCTCCTACCAAACCCTGCGGGCACTTACACAACCCTACAGGCCCCTACGGAAATCTACGGGACTCCACGGGCCCCTAGGGAAGCCTACAGATTTTGACGGAACCCTACGAGCCCCTCTGGAACCCTACAGAATACTCCAGGACCCGACAGCACTCTACAAGACCCTTAGCAACACAACGGAACCTCACTAAAACCCTATGGGCTCCTACAGAACACTGCAGGTGCCAACGGAACCCGACAGACCCCTACGGAATACTACCAGCCACTACGGAAACCTATGGCCCCTACGGAACTCTACGGAACCTGACAGAAACACTGTGGGCCCCTACAGGCCCTTGCGGGCACTTGCAGAACTCTGCAGGAACCCACGGAACTTTATGGAACCCTACCAGCCCCTACGGAAGCCTAAAGACCCTTGCAGGCAGTTACGGAACGGTACAGGGCCCTACGGAACATTACCAGCCACTACGGAACTCTACGGGCCCCTACGGAACCCTGCAGAACCCTCCAGAACCTTACAGAATCCCACGGATTCCTACAGACTCCTGCGGGCACTTACTCAACCCTAGAGGCCCCTACGGAACACTGCCAGCCCCTATGGAAGGAACCCTACGGGCCCCTACAGAACACTACTGGCTCCTGCGGTACTCTACAGGCCTCTAGGGAAGCTACGAAGCTCTAAGAAGCCCTATGGATCCTTACGGAACAGTACGGGCCCCTTCAAACCTCTGCGGGCGCTTATGGAAACCTACAGGCCCCTACGGAACTGTACGAGACTCTACAGGCCCCTATGGAACACCACCGGCCCCTACGGAACTGTGCGAGACTCTACAGGCCCCTAGGGAACACCACAGGCCCCTACGGAACCCAACACAACTCTCTGGAAACTTATGGCACCCTACAAGCTCCTACCAACCCCTGCGGGCACTTACACAACCCTACAGGCCCCTACGGAATGCTACCAGCCACTACGGAAACCTATGGCCCCTACGGAACTCTACGGAACCTGACAGAAACACTGTGGGCCCCTACAGGCCCTTGCGGGCACTTGCAGAACTCTGCAGGAACCCACGGAACTTTATGGAACCCTACCAGCCCCTACGGAAGCCTAAAGACCCTTGCAGGCAGTTACGGAACGGTACAGGGCCCTACGGAACTTTACCAGCCACTACGGAACTCTACGGGCCCCTACGGAACCCTGCAGAACCCTCCAGAACCTTACAGAATCCCACGGATTCCTACAGACTCCTGCGGGCACTTACTCAACCGTAGAGGCCCCTACGGAACACTGCCAGCCCCTATGGAAGGAACCCCACGGGCCCCTACAGAACACTACTGGCTCCTGCGGTACTCTACAGGCCTCTAGGGAACCTACGAAGCTCTACGGAGCCCTATGGATCCTTACGGAACAGTACGGGCCCCTTCAGACCTCTGCGGGCGCTTATGGAAACCTACAGGCCTCTACGGAACTGTACGAGACTCTACAGGCCCCTAGGGAACACCACCGGCCCCTACGGAACCCTACACAACCCTCTGGAAACTTATGGCACCCTACAAGCTCCTACCAACCCCTGCGGGCACTTACACAACCCTACAGGCCCCTACGGAATACTACCAGCCACTACGGAAACCTATGGCCCCTACGGAACTCTACGGAACCTGACAGAAACACTGTGGGCCCCTACAGGCCCTTGCGGGCACTTGCAGAACTCTGCAGGAACCCACGGAACTTTATGGAACCCTACCAGCCCCTACGGAAGCCTAAAGACCCTTGCAGGCAGTTACGGAACGGTACAGGGCCCTACGGAACTTTACCAGCCACTACGGAACTCTACGGGCCCCTACGGAACCCTGCAGAACCCTCCAGAACCTTACACAATCCCACGGATTCCTACAGACTCCTGCGGGTACTTACTCAACCCTAGAGGACCCTACAGAACACTGCCAGCCCCTATGGAAGGAACCCTACGGGCCCCTACAGAACACTACTGGCTCCTGCGGTACTCTACAGGCCTCTAGGGAACCTACGAAGCTCTACGGAGCCCTATGGATCCTTACGGAACAGTACGGGCCCCTTCAGACCTCTGCGGGCGCTTATGGAAACCTACAGGACCCTACGGAACTGTACGAGACTCTACAGGCCCCTAGGGAAAACCACAGGCCCCTACGGAACCCTACACAACCCTCTGGAAACTTATGGCACCCTACAAGCTCCTACCAACCCCTGCGGGCACTTACACAACCCTACAGGCCCCTACGGAAATCTACGGGACTCCACGGGCCCCTAGGGAAGCCTACAGATTTTGACGCAACCCTACGAGCCCCTCTGGAACCCTACAGAATACTCCAGGACCCGACAGCACTCTACAAGACCCTTAGCAACACAACGGAACCTCACTAAAACCCTATGGGCTCCTACAGAACACTGCAGGTGCCAACGGAACCCTACAGACCCCTACGGAATACTACCAGCCACTACGGAAACCTATGGCCCCTACGGAACCTGACAGAAACACTGTGGGCCCCTACAGGCCCTTGCGGGCACTTGCAGAACTCTGCAGGAACCCACGGAACTTTATGGAACCCTACCAGCCCCTACGGAAGCCTAAAGACCCTTGCAGGCAGTTACGGAACGGTACAGGGCCCTACGGAACTTTACCAGCCACTACGGAACTCTACGGGCCCCTACGGAACCCTGCAGAACCCTCCAGAACCTTACAGAATCCCACGGATTCCTACAGACTCCTGCGGGTACTTACTCAACCCTAGAGGCCCCTACGGAACACTGCCAGCCCCTATGGAAGGAACCCTACGGGCCCCTACAGAACACTACTGGCTCCTGCGGTATTCTACAGGCCTCTAGGGAACCTACGAAGCTCTACAGAGCCCTATGGATCCTTACGGAACAGTACGGACCCCTTCAAACCTCTGCGGGCGCTTATGGAAACCTACAGGACCCTACGGAACTCTACGAGGCTCTACAGGACCTTAGGGAACACCACAGGCCCCTACGGAACTGTACGAGACTGTACAGGCCCCTAGGGAACACCACAGGCCCCTACGGAACCCAACACAACTCTCTGGAAACTTATGGCACCCTACAAGCTCCTACCAACCCCTGCGGGCACTTACACAACCCTACAGGCCCCTACGGAATGCTACCAGCCACTACAGAAACCTATGGCCCCTACGGAACTGTACGGAACCTGACAGAAACACTGTGGGCCCCTACAGGCCCTTGCGGGCACTTGCAGAACTCTGCAGGAACCCACGGAACTTTATGGAACCCTACCAGCCCCTACGGAAGCCTAAAGACCCTTGCAGGCAGTTACGGAACGGTACAGGGCCCTACGGAACTTTACCAGCCACTACGGAACTCTACGGGCCCCTACGGAACCCTGCAGAACCCTCCAGAACCTTACACAATCCCACGGATTCCTACAGACTCCTGCGGGTACTTACTCAACCCTAGAGGCCCCTACGGAACACTGCCAGCCCCTATGGAAGGAACCCTACGGGCCCCTACAGAACACTACTGGCTCCTGCGGTACTCTACAGGCCTCTAGGGAACCTACGAAGCTCTACGGAGCCCTATGGATCCTTACGGAACAGTACGGGCCCCTTCAGACCTCTGCGGGCGCTTATGGAAACCTACAGGCCCCTACGGAACTGTACGAGACTCTACAGGCCCCTAGGGAACACCACCGGCCCCTACGGAACCCTACACAACCCTCTGGAAACTTATGGCACCCTACAAGCTCCTACCAACCCCTGCGGGCACTTACACAACCCTACAGGCCCCTACGGAATACTACCAGCCACTACGGAAACCTATGGCCCCTACGGAACTCTACGGAACCTGACAGAAACACTGTGGGCCCCTACAGGCCCTTGCGGGCACTTGCAGAACTCTGCAGGAACCCACGGAACTTTATGGAACCCTACCAGCCCCTACGGAAGCCTAAAGACCCTTGCAGGCAGTTACGGAACGGTACAGGGCCCTACGGAACTTTACCAGCCACTACGGAACTCTACGGGCCCCTACGGAACCCTGCAGAACCCTCCAGAACCTTACACAATCCCACGGATTCCTACAGACTCCTGCGGGTACTTACTCAACCCTAGAGGCCCCTACGGAACACTGCCAGCCCCTATGGAAGGAACCCTACGGGCCCCTACAGAACACTACTGGCTCCTGCGGTACTCTACAGGCCTCTAGGGAACCTACGAAGCTCTACGGAGCCCTATGGATCCTTACGGAACAGTACGGGCCCCTTCAGACCTCTGCGGGCGCTTATGGAAACCTACAGGCCCCTACGGAACTGTACGAGACTCTACAGGCCCCTAGGGAACACCACCGGCCCCTACGGAACCCTACACAACCCTCTGGAAACTTATGGCACCCTACAAGCTCCTACCAACCCCTGCGGGCACTTACACAACCCTACAGGCCCCTACGGAATGCTACCAGCCACTACGGAAACCTATGGCCCCTACGGAACTGTACGGAACCTGACAGAAACACTGTGGGCCCCTACAGGCCCTTGCGGGCACTTGCAGAACTCTGCAGGAACCCACAGAACTTTATGGAACCCTACCAGCCCCTACGGAAGCCTAAAGACCCTTGCAGGCAGTTACGGAACGGTACAGGGCCCTACGGAACTTTACCAGCCACTACGGAACTCTACGGGCCCCTACGGAACCCTGCAGAACCCTCCAGAACCTTACACAATCCCACGGATTCCTACAGACTCCTGCGGGCACTTACTCAACCCTAGAGGCCCCTACGGAACACTGCCAGCCCCTATGGAAGGAACCCTACGGGCCCCTACAGAACACTACTGGCTCCTGCGGTACTCTACAGGCCTCTAGGGAACCTACGAAGCTCTACGGAGCCCTATGGATCCTTACGGAATAGTACGGGCCCCTTCAGACCTCTGCGGGCGCTTATGGAAACCTACAGGACCCTACGGAACTGTACGAGACTCTACAGGCCCCTAGGGAACACCACAGGCCCCTACGGAACCCTACACAACCCTCCGGAAACTTATGGCACCCTACAAGCTCCTACCAACCCCTGCGGGCACTTACACAACCCTACAGGCCCCTACGGAAATCTACGGGACTCCACGGGCCCCTAGGGAAGCCTACAGATTTTGACGCAACCCTACGAGCCCCTCTGGAACCCTACAGAATACTCCAGGACCCGACAGCACTCTACAAGACCCTTAGCAACACAACGGAACCTCACTAAAACCCTATGGGCTCCTACAGAACACTGCAGGTGCCAACAAAACCCTACAGACCCCTACGGAATACTACCAGCCACTACGGAAACCTATGGCCCCTACGGAACTCTACGGAACCTGACAGAAACACTGTGGGCCCCTACAGGCCCTTGCGGGCACTTGCAGAACTCTGCAGGAACCCACGGAACTTTATGGAACCCTACCAGCCCCTACGGAAGCCTAAAGACCCTTGCAGGCAGTTACGGAACGGTACAGGGCCCTACGGAATTTTACCAGCCACTACGGAACTCTACGGGCCCCTACGGAACCCTGCAGAACCCTCCAGAACCTTACAGAATGCCATGGATTCCTACAGACTCCTGCGGGTACTTACTCAACCCTAGAGGCCCCTACAGAACACTGCCAGCCCCTATGGAAGGAACCCTACGGGCCCCTACAGAACACTACTGGCTCCTGCGGTACTCTACAGGCCTCTAGGGAACCTACGAAGCTCTACGGAGCCCTATGGATCCTTACGGAATAGTACGGGCCCCTTCAGACCTCTGCGGGCGCTTATGGAAACCTACAGGACCCTACGGAACTGTACGAGACTCTACAGGCCCCTAGGGAACACCACAGGCCCCTACGGAACCCTACACAACCCTCCGGAAACTTATGGCACCCTACAAGCTCCTACCAACCCCTGCGGGCACTTACACAACCCTACAGGCCCCTACGGAAATCTACGGGACTCCACGGGCCCCTAGGGAAGCCTACAGATTTTGACGCAACCCTACAAGCCCCTCTGGAACCCTACAGAATACTCCAGGACCCGACAGCACTCTACAAGACCCTTAGCAACACAACGGAACCTCACTAAAACCCTATGGGCTCCTACAGAACACTGCAGGTGCCAACGGAACCCTACAGACCCCTACGGAATACTACCAGCCACTACGGAAACCTATGGCCCCTACGGAACTCTACGGAACCTGACAGAAACACTGTGGGCCCCTACAGGCCCTTGCGGGCACTTGCAGAACTCTGCAGGAACCCACGGAACTTTATGGAACCCTACCAGCCCCTACGGAAGCCTAAAGACCCTTGCAGGCAGTTACGGAACGGTACAGGGCCCTACGGAATTTTACCAGCCACTACGGAACTCTACGGGCCCCTACGGAACCCTGCAGAACCCTCCAGAACCTTACAGAATGCCACGGATTCCTACAGACTCCTGCGGGTACTTACTCAACCCTAGAGGCCCCTACGGAACACTGCCAGCCCCTATGGAAGGAACCCTACGGGCCCCTACAGAACACTACTGGCTCCTGCGGTACTCTACAGGCCTCTAGGGAACCTACGAAGCTCTACGGAGCCCTATGGATCCTTACGGAACAGTACGGGCCCCTTCAAACCTCTGCGGGCGCTTATGGAAACCTACAGGACCCTACGGAACTCTACGAGGCTCTACAGGCCCTTAGGGAACACCACAGGCCCCTACGGAACTGTACGAGACTCTACAGGCCCCTAGGGAACACCACAGGCCCCTACGGAACCCAACACAACTCTCTGGAAACTTATGGCACCCTACAAGCTCCTACCAACCCCTGCGGGCACTTACACAACCCTACAGGCCCCTACGGAATGCTACCAGCCACTACGGAAACCTATGGCCCCTACGGAACTGTACGGAACCTGACAGAAACACTGTGGGCCCCTACAGGCCCTTGCGGGCACTTGCAGAACTCTGCAGGAACCCACGGAACTTTATGGAACCCTACCAGCCCCTACGGAAGCCTAAAGACCCTTGCAGGCAGTTACGGAACGGTACAGGGCCCTACGGAACTTTACCAGCCACTACGGAACTCTACGGGCCCCTACGGAACCCTGCAGAACCCTCCAGAACCTTACACAATCCCACGGATTCCTACAGACTCCTGCGGGTACTTACTCAACCCTAGAGGCCCCTACGGAACACTGCCAGCCCCTATGGAAGGAACCCTACGGGCCCCTACAGAACACTACTGGCTCCTGCGGTACTCTACAGGCCTCTAGGGAACCTACGAAGCTCTACGGAGCCCTATGGATCCTTACGGAACAGTACGGGCCCCTTCAGACCTCTGCGGGCGCTTATGGAAACCTACAGGCCCCTACGGAACTGTACGAGACTCTACAGGCCCCTAGGGAACACCACCGGCCCCTACGGAACCCTACACAACCCTCTGGAAACTTATGGCACCCTACAAGCTCCTACCAACCCCTGCGGGCACTTACACAACCCTACAGGCCCCTACGGAATACTACCAGCCACTACGGAAACCTATGGCCCCTACGGAACTCTACGGAACCTGACAGAAACACTGTGGGCCCCTACAGGCCCTTGCGGGCACTTGCAGAACTCTGCAGGAACCCACGGAACTTTATGGAACCCTACCAGCCCCTACGGAAGCCTAAAGACCCTTGCAGGCAGTTACGGAACGGTACAGGGCCCTACGGAACTTTACCAGCCACTACGGAACTCTACGGGCCCCTACGGAACCCTGCAGAACCCTCCAGAACCTTACACAATCCCACGGATTCCTACAGACTCCTGCGGGTACTTACTCAACCCTAGAGGCCCCTACGGAACACTGCCAGCCCCTATGGAAGGAACCCTACGGGCCCCTACAGAACACTACTGGCTCCTGCGGTACTCTACAGGCCTCTAGGGAACCTACGAAGCTCTACGGAGCCCTATGGATCCTTACGGAACAGTACGGGCCCCTTCAGACCTCTGCGGGCGCTTATGGAAACCTACAGGCCCCTACGGAACTGTACGAGACTCTACAGGCCCCTAGGGAACACCACCGGCCCCTACGGAACCCTACACAACCCTCTGGAAACTTATGGCACCCTACAAGCTCCTACCAACCCCTGCGGGCACTTACACAACCCTACAGGCCCCTACGGAATACTACCAGCCACTACGGAAACCTATGGCCCCTACGGAACTCTACGGAACCTGACAGAAACACTGTGGGCCCCTACAGGCCCTTGCGGGCACTTGCAGAACTCTGCAGGAACCCACGGAACTTTATGGAACCCTACCAGCCCCTACGGAAGCCTAAAGACCCTTGCAGGCAGTTACGGAACGGTACAGGGCCCTACGGAACTTTACCAGCCACTACGGAACTCTACGGGCCCCTACGGAACCCTGCAGAACCCTCCAGAACCTTACACAATCCCACGGATTCCTACAGACTCCTGCGGGTACTTACTCAACCCTAGAGGCCCCTACGGAACACTGCCAGCCCCTATGGAAGGAACCCTACGGGCCCCTACAGAACACTACTGGCTCCTGCGGTACTCTACAGGCCTCTAGGGAACCTACGAAGCTCTACGGAGCCCTATGGATCCTTACGGAACAGTACGGGCCCCTTCAGACCTCTGCGGGCGCTTATGGAAACCTACAGGCCCCTACGGAACTGTACGAGACTCTGCAGGCCCCTAGGGAACACCACCGGCCCCTACGGAACCCTACACAACCCTCTGGAAACTTATGGCACCCTACAAGCTCCTACCAACCCCTGCCGGCACTTACACAACCCTACAGGCCCCTACGGAATACTACCAGCCACTACGGAAACCTATGGCCCCTACGGAACTCTACGGAACCTGACAGAAACACTGTGGGCCCCTACAGGCCCTTGCGGGCACTTGCAGAACTCTGCAGGAACCCACGGAACTTTATGGAACCCTACCAGCCCCTACGGAAGCCTAAAGACCCTTGCAGGCAGTTACGGAACGGTACAGGGCCCTACGGAATTTTACCAGCCACTACGGAACTCTACGGGCCCCTACGGAACCCTGCAGAACCCTCCAGAACCTTACAGAATGCCATGGATTCCTACAGACTCCTGCGGGTACTTACTCAACCCTAGAGGCCCCTACGGAACACTGCCAGCCCCTATGGAAGGAACCCTACGGGCCCCTACAGAACACTACTGGCTCCTGCGGTACTCTACAGGCCTCTAGGGAACCTACGAAGCTCTACGGAGCCCTATGGATCCTTACGGAATAGTACGGGCCCCTTCAGACCTCTGCGGGCGCTTATGGAAACCTACAGGACCCTACGGAACTGTACGAGACTCTACAGGCCCCTAGGGAACACCACAGGCCCCTACGGAACCCTACACAACCCTCCGGAAACTTATGGCACCCTACAAGCTCCTACCAACCCCTGCGGGCACTTACACAACCCTACAGGCCCCTACGGAAATCTACGGGACTCCACGGGCCCCTAGGGAAGCCTACAGATTTTGACGGAACCCTACGAGCCCCTCTGGAACCCTACAGAATACTCCAGGACCCGACAGCACTCTACAAGACCCTTAGCAACACAACGGAACCTCACTAAAACCCTATGGGCTCCTACAGAACACTGCAGGTGCCAACGGAACCCTACAGACCCCTACGGAATACTACCAGCCACTACGGAAACCTATGGCCCCTACGGAACTCTACGGAACCTGACAGAAACACTGTGGGCCCCTACAGGCCCTTGCGGGCACTTGCAGAACTCTGCAGGAACCCACGGAACTTTATGGAACCCTACCAGCCCCTACGGAAGCCTAAAGACCCTTGCAGGCAGTTACGGAACGGTACAGGGCCCTACGGAACTTTACCAGCCACTACGGAACTCTACGGGCCCCTACGGAACCCTGCAGAACCCTCCAGAACCTTACACAATCCCACGGATTCCTACAGACTCCTGCGGGTACTTACTCAACCCTAGAGGCCCCTACGGAACACTGCCAGCCCCTATGGAAGGAACCCTACGGGCCCCTACAGAACACTACTGGCTCCTGCGGTACTCTACAGGCCTCTAGGGAACCTACGAAGCTCTACGGAGCCCTATGGATCCTTACGGAACAGTACGGGCCCCTTCAAACCTCTGCGGGCGCTTATGGAAACCTACAGGACCCTACGGAACTCTACGAGGCTCTACAGGCCCTTAGGGAACACCACAGGCCCCTACGGAACTGTACGAGACTCTACAGGCCCCTAGGGAACACCACAGGCCCCTACGGAACCCAACACAACTCTCTGGAAACTTATGGCACCCTACAAGCTCCTACCAACCCCTGCGGGCACTTACACAACCCTACAGGCCCCTACGGAATGCTACCAGCCACTACGGAAACCTATGGCCCCTACGGAACTGTACGGAACCTGACAGAAACACTGTGGGCCCCTACAGGCCCTTGCGGGCACTTGCAGAACTCTGCAGGAACCCACGGAACTTTATGGAACCCTACCAGCCCCTACGGAAGCCTAAAGACCCTTGCAGGCAGTTACGGAACGGTACAGGGCCCTACGGAACTTTACCAGCCACTACGGAACTCTACGGGCCCCTACGGAACCCTGCAGAACCCTCCAGAACCTTACACAATCCCACGGATTCCTACAGACTCCTGCGGGTACTTACTCAACCCTAGAGGCCCCTACGGAACACTGCCAGCCCCTATGGAAGGAACCCTACGGGCCCCTACAGAACACTACTGGCTCCTGCGGTACTCTACAGGCCTCTAGGGAACCTACGAAGCTCTACGGAGCCCTATGGATCCTTACGGAACAGTACGGGCCCCTTCAGACCTCTGCGGGCGCTTATGGAAACCTACAGGCCCCTACGGAACTGTACGAGACTCTACAGGCCCCTAGGGAACACCACCGGCCCCTACGGAACCCTACACAACCCTCTGGAAACTTATGGCACCCTACAAGCTCCTACCAACCCCTGCGGGCACTTACACAACCCTACAGGCCCCTACGGAATACTACCAGCCACTACGGAAACCTATGGCCCCTACGGAACTCTACGGAACCTGACAGAAACACTGTGGGCCCCTACAGGCCCTTGCGGGCACTTGCAGAACTCTGCAGGAACCCACGGAACTTTATGGAACCCTACCAGCCCCTACGGAAGCCTAAAGACCCTTGCAGGCAGTTACGGAACGGTACAGGGCCCTACGGAACTTTACCAGCCACTACGGAACTCTACGGGCCCCTACGGAACCCTGCAGAACCCTCCAGAACCTTACACAATCCCACGGATTCCTACAGACTCCTGCGGGTACTTACTCAACCCTAGAGGCCCCTACGGAACACTGCCAGCCCCTATGGAAGGAACCCTACGGGCCCCTACAGAACACTACTGGCTCCTGCGGTACTCTACAGGCCTCTAGGGAACCTACGAAGCTCTACGGAGCCCTATGGATCCTTACGGAACAGTACGGGCCCCTTCAGACCTCTGCGGGCGCTTATGGAAACCTACAGGCCCCTACGGAACTGTACGAGACTCTACAGGCCCCTAGGGAACACCACCGGCCCCTACGGAACCCTACACAACCCTCTGGAAACTTATGGCACCCTACAAGCTCCTACCAACCCCTGCGGGCACTTACACAACCCTACAGGCCCCTACGGAATACTACCAGCCACTACGGAAACCTATGGCCCCTACGGAACTCTACGGAACCTGACAGAAACACTGTGGGCCCCTACAGGCCCTTGCGGGCACTTGCAGAACTCTGCAGGAACCCACGGAACTTTATGGAACCCTACCAGCCCCTACGGAAGCCTAAAGACCCTTGCAGGCAGTTACGGAACGGTACAGGGCCCTACGGAACTTTACCAGCCACTACGGAACTCTACGGGCCCCTACGGAACCCTGCAGAACCCTCCAGAACCTTACACAATCCCACGGATTCCTACAGACTCCTGCGGGTACTTACTCAACCCTAGAGGCCCCTACGGAACACTGCCAGCCCCTATGGAAGGAACCCTACGGGCCCCTACAGAACACTACTGGCTCCTGCGGTACTCTACAGGCCTCTAGGGAACCTACGAAGCTCTACGGAGCCCTATGGATCCTTACGGAACAGTACGGGCCCCTTCAGACCTCTGCGGGCGCTTATGGAAACCTACAGGCCCCTACGGAACTGTACGAGACTCTGCAGGCCCCTAGGGAACACCACCGGCCCCTACGGAACCCTACACAACCCTCTGGAAACTTATGGCACCCTACAAGCTCCTACCAACCCCTGCCGGCACTTACACAACCCTACAGGCCCCTACGGAATACTACCAGCCACTACGGAAACCTATGGCCCCTACGGAACTCTACGGAACCTGACAGAAACACTGTGGGCCCCTACAGGCCCTTGCGGGCACTTGCAGAACTCTGCAGGAACCCACGGAACTTTATGGAACCCTACCAGCCCCTACGGAAGCCTAAAGACCCTTGCAGGCAGTTACGGAACGGTACAGGGCCCTACGGAATTTTACCAGCCACTACGGAACTCTACGGGCCCCTACGGAACCCTGCAGAACCCTCCAGAACCTTACAGAATGCCATGGATTCCTACAGACTCCTGCGGGTACTTACTCAACCCTAGAGGCCCCTACGGAACACTGCCAGCCCCTATGGAAGGAACCCTACGGGCCCCTACAGAACACTACTGGCTCCTGCGGTACTCTACAGGCCTCTAGGGAACCTACGAAGCTCTACGGAGCCCTATGGATCCTTACGGAATAGTACGGGCCCCTTCAGACCTCTGCGGGCGCTTATGGAAACCTACAGGACCCTACGGAACTGTACGAGACTCTACAGGCCCCTAGGGAACACCACAGGCCCCTACGGAACCCTACACAACCCTCCGGAAACTTATGGCACCCTACAAGCTCCTACCAACCCCTGCGGGCACTTACACAACCCTACAGGCCCCTACGGAAATCTACGGGACTCCACGGGCCCCTAGGGAAGCCTACAGATTTTGACGCAACCCTACGAGCCCCTCTGGAACCCTACAGAATACTCCAGGACCCGACAGCACTCTACAAGACCCTTAGCAACACAACGGAACCTCACTAAAAGCCTATGGGCTCCTACAGAACACTGCAGGTGCCAACGGAACCCTACAGACCCCTACGGAATACTACCAGCCACTACGGAAACCTATGGCCCCTACGGAACTCTACGGAACCTGACAGAAACACTGTGGGCCCCTACAGGCCCTTGCGGGCACTTGCAGAACTCTGCAGGAACCCACGGAACTTTATGGAACCCTACCAGCCCCTACGGAAGCCTAAAGACCCTTGCAGGCAGTTACGGAACGGTACAGGGCCCTACGGAACTTTACCAGCCACTACGGAACTCTACGGGCCCCTACGGAACCCTGCAGAACCCTCCAGAACCTTACACAATCCCACGGATTCCTACAGACTCCTGCGGGTACTTACTCAACCCTAGAGGCCCCTACGGAACACTGCCAGCCCCTATGGAAGGAACCCTACGGGCCCCTACAGAACACTACTGGCTCCTGCGGTACTCTACAGGCCTCTAGGGAACCTACGAAGCTCTACGGAGCCCTATGGATCCTTACGGAACAGTACGGGCCCCTTCAAACCTCTGCGGGCGCTTATGGAAACCTACAGGACCCTACGGAACTCTACGAGGCTCTACAGGCCCTTAGGGAACACCACAGGCCCCTACGGAACTGTACGAGACTCTACAGGCCCCTAGGGAACACCACAGGCCCCTACGGAACCCAACACAACTCTCTGGAAACTTATGGCACCCTACAAGCTCCTACCAACCCCTGCGGGCACTTACACAACCCTACAGGCCCCTACGGAATGCTACCAGCCACTACGGAAACCTATGGCCCCTACGGAACTGTACGGAACCTGACAGAAACACTGTGGGCCCCTACAGGCCCTTGCGGGCACTTGCAGAACTCTGCAGGAACCCACGGAACTTTATGGAACCCTACCAGCCCCTACGGAAGCCTAAAGACCCTTGCAGGCAGTTACGGAACGGTACAGGGCCCTACGGAACTTTACCAGCCACTACGGAACTCTACGGGCCCCTACGGAACCCTGCAGAACCCTCCAGAACCTTACACAATCCCACGGATTCCTACAGACTCCTGCGGGTACTTACTCAACCCTAGAGGCCCCTACGGAACACTGCCAGCCCCTATGGAAGGAACCCTACGGGCCCCTACAGAACACTACTGGCTCCTGCGGTACTCTACAGGCCTCTAGGGAACCTACGAAGCTCTACGGAGCCCTATGGATCCTTACGGAACAGTACGGGCCCCTTCAGACCTCTGCGGGCGCTTATGGAAACCTACAGGCCCCTACGGAACTGTACGAGACTCTACAGGCCCCTAGGGAACACCACCGGCCCCTACGGAACCCTACACAACCCTCTGGAAACTTATGGCACCCTACAAGCTCCTACCAACCCCTGCGGGCACTTACACAACCCTACAGGCCCCTACGGAATGCTACCAGCCACT
This sequence comes from Numenius arquata, assembly GCF_964106895.1. Classification (NCBI taxonomy): domain Eukaryota; kingdom Metazoa; phylum Chordata; class Aves; order Charadriiformes; family Scolopacidae; genus Numenius; species Numenius arquata. The sequence continues at coordinate 44,117 of NW_027414185.1, forward strand.
ACGGAAACCTATGGCCCCTACGGAACTGTACGGAACCTGACAGAAACACTGTGGGCCCCTACAGGCCCTTGCGGGCACTTGCAGAACTCTGCAGGAACCCACAGAACTTTATGGAACCCTACCAGCCCCTACGGAAGCCTAAAGACCCTTGCAGGCAGTTACGGAACGGTACAGGGCCCTACGGAACTTTACCAGCCACTACGGAACTCTACGGGCCCCTACGGAACCCTGCAGAACCCTCCAGAACCTTACACAATCCCACGGATTCCTACAGACTCCTGCGGGCACTTACTCAACCCTAGAGGCCCCTACGGAACACTGCCAGCCCCTATGGAAGGAACCCTACGGGCCCCTACAGAACACTACTGGCTCCTGCGGTACTCTACAGGCCTCTAGGGAACCTACGAAGCTCTACGGAGCCCTATGGATCCTTACGGAATAGTACGGGCCCCTTCAGACCTCTGCGGGCGCTTATGGAAACCTACAGGACCCTACGGAACTGTACGAGACTCTACAGGCCCCTAGGGAACACCACAGGCCCCTACGGAACCCTACACAACCCTCCGGAAACTTATGGCACCCTACAAGCTCCTACCAACCCCTGCGGGCACTTACACAACCCTACAGGCCCCTACGGAAATCTACGGGACTCCACGGGCCCCTAGGGAAGCCTACAGATTTTGACGCAACCCTACGAGCCCCTCTGGAACCCTACAGAATACTCCAGGACCCGACAGCACTCTACAAGACCCTTAGCAACACAACGGAACCTCACTAAAACCCTATGGGCTCCTACAGAACACTGCAGGTGCCAACAAAACCCTACAGACCCCTACGGAATACTACCAGCCACTACGGAAACCTATGGCCCCTACGGAACTCTACGGAACCTGACAGAAACACTGTGGGCCCCTACAGGCCCTTGCGGGCACTTGCAGAACTCTGCAGGAACCCACGGAACTTTATGGAACCCTACCAGCCCCTACGGAAGCCTAAAGACCCTTGCAGGCAGTTACGGAACGGTACAGGGCCCTACGGAACTTTACCAGCCACTACGGAACTCTACGGGCCCCTACGGAACCCTGCAGAACCCTCCAGAACCTTACACAATCCCACGGATTCCTACAGACTCCTGCGGGTACTTACTCAACCCTAGAGGCCCCTACGGAACACTGCCAGCCCCTATGGAAGGAACCCTACGGGCCCCTACAGAACACTACTGGCTCCTGCGGTACTCTACAGGCCTCTAGGGAACCTACGAAGCTCTACGGAGCCCTATGGATCCTTACGGAACAGTACGGGCCCCTTCAGACCTCTGCGGGCGCTTATGGAAACCTACAGGACCCTACGGAACTGTACGAGACTCTACAGGCCCCTAGGGAACACCACAGGCCCCTACGGAACCCTACACAACTCTCTGGAAACTTATGGCACCCTACAAGCTCCTACCAACCCCTGCGGGCACTTACACAAACCTACAGGCCCCTACGGAAATCTACGGGACTCCACGGGCCCCTAGGGAAGCCTACAGATTTTGACGCAACCCTACAAGCCCCTCTGGAACCCTACAGAATACTCCAGGACCCGACAGCACTCTACAAGACCCTTAGCAACACAACGGAACCTCACTAAAACCCTATGGGCTCCTACAGAACACTGCAGGTGCCAACGGAACCCTACAGACCCCTACGGAATACTACCAGCCACTACGGAAACCTATGGCCCCTACGGAACTCTACGGAACCTGACAGAAACACTGTGGGCCCCTACAGGCCCTTGCGGGCACTTGCAGAACTCTGCAGGAACCCACGGAACTTTATGGAACCCTACCAGCCCCTACGGAAGCCTAAAGACCCTTGCAGGCAGTTACGGAACGGTACAGGGCCCTACGGAATTTTACCAGCCACTACGGAACTCTACGGGCCCCTACGGAACCCTGCAGAACCCTCCAGAACCTTACAGAATGCCACGGATTCCTACAGACTCCTGCGGGCACTTACTCAACCCTAGAGGCCCCTACGGAACACTGCCAGCCCCTATGGAAGGAACCCTACGGGCCCCTACAGAACACTACTGGCTCCTGCGGTACTCTACAGGCCTCTAGGGAACCTACGAAGCTCTACGGAGCCCTATGGATCCTTACGGAACAGTACGGACCCCTTCAAACCTCTGCGGGCGCTTATGGAAACCTACAGGACCCTACGGAACTCTACGAGGCTCTACAGGCCCTTAGGGAACACCACAGGCCCCTACGGAACTGTACGAGACTCTACAGGCCCCTAGGGAACACCACAGGCCCCTACGGAACCCAACACAACTCTCTGGAAACTTATGGCACCCTACAAGCTCCTACCAACCCCTGCGGGCACTTACACAACCCTACAGGCCCCTACGGAATGCTACCAGCCACTACGGAAACCTATGGCCCCTACGGAACTGTACGGAACCTGACAGAAACACTGTGGGCCCCTACAGGCCCTTGCGGGCACTTGCAGAACTCTGCAGGAACCCACGGAACTTTATGGAACCCTACCAGCCCCTACGGAAGCCTAAAGACCCTTGCAGGCAGTTACGGAACGGTACAGGGCCCTACGGAACTTTACCAGCCACTACGGAACTCTACGGGCCCCTACGGAACCCTGCAGAACCCTCCAGAACCTTACACAATCCCACGGATTCCTACAGACTCCTGCGGGTACTTACTCAACCCTAGAGGCCCCTACGGAACACTGCCAGCCCCTATGGAAGGAACCCTACGGGCCCCTACAGAACACTACTGGCTCCTGCGGTACTCTACAGGCCTCTAGGGAACCTACGAAGCTCTACGGAGCCCTATGGATCCTTACGGAACAGTACGGGCCCCTTCAGACCTCTGCGGGCGCTTATGGAAACCTACAGGCCCCTACGGAACTGTACGAGACTCTACAGGCCCCTAGGGAACACCACCGGCCCCTACGGAACCCTACACAACCCTCTGGAAACTTATGGCACCCTACAAGCTCCTACCAACCCCTGCGGGCACTTACACAACCCTACAGGCCCCTACGGAATACTACCAGCCACTACGGAAACCTATGGCCCCTACGGAACTCTACGGAACCTGACAGAAACACTGTGGGCCCCTACAGGCCCTTGCGGGCACTTGCAGAACTCTGCAGGAACCCACGGAACTTTATGGAACCCTACCAGCCCCTACGGAAGCCTAAAGACCCTTGCAGGCAGTTACGGAACGGTACAGGGCCCTACGGAACTTTACCAGCCACTACGGAACTCTACGGGCCCCTACGGAACCCTGCAGAACCCTCCAGAACCTTACACAATCCCACGGATTCCTACAGACTCCTGCGGGTACTTACTCAACCCTAGAGGCCCCTACGGAACACTGCCAGCCCCTATGGAAGGAACCCTACGGGCCCCTACAGAACACTACTGGCTCCTGCGGTACTCTACAGGCCTCTAGGGAACCTACGAAGCTCTACGGAGCCCTATGGATCCTTACGGAACAGTACGGGCCCCTTCAGACCTCTGCGGGCGCTTATGGAAACCTACAGGCCCCTACGGAACTGTACGAGACTCTACAGGCCCCTAGGGAACACCACCGGCCCCTACGGAACCCTACACAACCCTCTGGAAACTTATGGCACCCTACAAGCTCCTACCAACCCCTGCGGGCACTTACACAACCCTACAGGCCCCTACGGAATACTACCAGCCACTACGGAAACCTATGGCCCCTACGGAACTCTACGGAACCTGACAGAAACACTGTGGGCCCCTACAGGCCCTTGCGGGCACTTGCAGAACTCTGCAGGAACCCACGGAACTTTATGGAACCCTACCAGCCCCTACGGAAGCCTAAAGACCCTTGCAGGCAGTTACGGAACGGTACAGGGCCCTACGGAACTTTACCAGCCACTACGGAACTCTACGGGCCCCTACGGAACCCTGCAGAACCCTCCAGAACCTTACACAATCCCACGGATTCCTACAGACTCCTGCGGGTACTTACTCAACCCTAGAGGCCCCTACGGAACACTGCCAGCCCCTATGGAAGGAACCCTACGGGCCCCTACAGAACACTACTGGCTTGTGCGGTACTCTACAGGCCTCTAGGGAACCTACGAAGCTCTACGGAGCCCTATGGATCCTTACGGAACAGTACGGGCCCCTTCAGACCTCTGCGGGCGCTTATGGAAACCTACAGGCCCCTACGGAACTGTACGAGACTCTGCAGGCCCCTAGGGAACACCACCGGCCCCTACGGAACCCTACACAACCCTCTGGAAACTTATGGCACCCTACAAGCTCCTACCAACCCCTGCCGGCACTTACACAACCCTACAGGCCCCTACGGAATACTACCAGCCACTACGGAAACCTATGGCCCCTACGGAACTCTACGGAACCTGACAGAAACACTGTGGGCCCCTACAGGCCCTTGCGGGCACTTGCAGAACTCTGCAGGAACCCACGGAACTTTATGGAACCCTACCAGCCCCTACGGAAGCCTAAAGACCCTTGCAGGCAGTTACGGAACGGTACAGGGCCCTACGGAATTTTACCAGCCACTACGGAACTCTACGGGCCCCTACGGAACCCTGCAGAACCCTCCAGAACCTTACAGAATGCCATGGATTCCTACAGACTCCTGCGGGTACTTACTCAACCCTAGAGGCCCCTACGGAACACTGCCAGCCCCTATGGAAGGAACCCTACGGGCCCCTACAGAACACTACTGGCTCCTGCGGTACTCTACAGGCCTCTAGGGAACCTACGAAGCTCTACGGAGCCCTATGGATCCTTACGGAATAGTACGGGCCCCTTCAGACCTCTGCGGGCGCTTATGGAAACCTACAGGACCCTACGGAACTGTACGAGACTCTACAGGCCCCTAGGGAACACCACAGGCCCCTACGGAACCCTACACAACCCTCCGGAAACTTATGGCACCCTACAAGCTCCTACCAACCCCTGCGGGCACTTACACAACCCTACAGGCCCCTACGGAAATCTACGGGACTCCACGGGCCCCTAGGGAAGCCTACAGATTTTGACGGAACCCTACGAGCCCCTCTGGAACCCTACAGAATACTCCAGGACCCGACAGCACTCTACAAGACCCTTAGCAACACAACGGAACCTCACTAAAACCCTATGGGCTCCTACAGAACACTGCAGGTGCCAACGGAACCCTACAGACCCCTACGGAATACTACCAGCCACTACGGAAACCTATGGCCCCTACGGAACTCTACGGAACCTGACAGAAACACTGTGGGCCCCTACAGGCCCTTGCGGGCACTTGCAGAACTCTGCAGGAACCCACGGAACTTTATGGAACCCTACCAGCCCCTACGGAAGCCTAAAGACCCTTGCAGGCAGTTACGGAACGGTACAGGGCCCTACGGAACTTTACCAGCCACTACGGAACTCTACGGGCCCCTACGGAACCCTGCAGAACCCTCCAGAACCTTACACAATCCCACGGATTCCTACAGACTCCTGCGGGTACTTACTCAACCCTAGAGGCCCCTACGGAACACTGCCAGCCCCTATGGAAGGAACCCTACGGGCCCCTACAGAACACTACTGGCTCCTGCGGTACTCTACAGGCCTCTAGGGAACCTACGAAGCTCTACGGAGCCCTATGGATCCTTACGGAACAGTACGGGCCCCTTCAAACCTCTGCGGGCGCTTATGGAAACCTACAGGACCCTACGGAACTCTACGAGGCTCTACAGGCCCTTAGGGAACACCACAGGCCCCTACGGAACTGTACGAGACTCTACAGGCCCCTAGGGAACACCACAGGCCCCTACGGAACCCAACACAACTCTCTGGAAACTTATGGCACCCTACAAGCTCCTACCAACCCCTGCGGGCACTTACACAACCCTACAGGCCCCTACGGAATGCTACCAGCCACTACGGAAACCTATGGCCCCTACGGAACTGTACGGAACCTGACAGAAACACTGTGGGCCCCTACAGGCCCTTGCGGGCACTTGCAGAACTCTGCAGGAACCCACGGAACTTTATGGAACCCTACCAGCCCCTACGGAAGCCTAAAGACCCTTGCAGGCAGTTACGGAACGGTACAGGGCCCTACGGAACTTTACCAGCCACTACGGAACTCTACGGGCCCCTACGGAACCCTGCAGAACCCTCCAGAACCTTACAGAATGACATGGATTCCTACAGACTCCTGCGGGTACTTACTCAACCCTAGAGGCCCCTACGGAACACTGCCAGCCCCTATGGAAGGAACCCTACGGGCCCCTACAGAACACTACTGGCTCCTGCGGTACTCTACAGGCCTCTAGGGAACCTACGAAGCTCTACGGAGCCCTATGGATCCTTACGGAATAGTACGGGCCCCTTCAGACCTCTGCGGGCGCTTATGGAAACCTACAGGACCCTACGGAACTGTACGAGACTCTACAGGCCCCTAGGGAACACCACAGGCCCCTACGGAACCCTACACAACCCTCCGGAAACTTATGGCACCCTACAAGCTCCTACCAACCCCTGCGGGCACTTACACAACCCTACAGGCCCCTACGGAAATCTACGGGACTCCACGGGCCCCTAGGGAAGCCTACAGATTTTGACGGAACCCTACGAGCCCCTCTGGAACCCTACAGAATACTCCAGGACCCGACAGCACTCTACAAGACCCTTAGCAACACAACGGAACCTCACTAAAACCCTATGGGCTCCTACAGAACACTGCAGGTGCCAACGGAACCCTACAGACCCCTACGGAATACTACCAGCCACTACGGAAACCTATGGCCCCTACGGAACTCTACGGAACCTGACAGAAACACTGTGGGCCCCTACAGGCCCTTGCGGGCACTTGCAGAACTCTGCAGGAACCCACGGAACTTTATGGAACCCTACCAGCCCCTACGGAAGCCTAAAGACCCTTGCAGGCAGTTACGGAACGGTACAGGGCCCTACGGAACTTTACCAGCCACTACGGAACTCTACGGGCCCCTACGGAACCCTGCAGAACCCTCCAGAACCTTACACAATCCCACGGATTCCTACAGACTCCTGCGGGTACTTACTCAACCCTAGAGGCCCCTACGGAACACTGCCAGCCCCTATGGAAGGAACCCTACGGGCCCCTACAGAACACTACTGGCTCCTGCGGTACTCTACAGGCCTCTAGGGAACCTACGAAGCTCTACGGAGCCCTATGGATCCTTACGGAACAGTACGGGCCCCTTCAAACCTCTGCGGGCGCTTATGGAAACCTACAGGACCCTACGGAACTCTACGAGGCTCTACAGGCCCTTAGGGAACACCACAGGCCCCTACGGAACTGTACGAGACTCTACAGGCCCCTAGGGAACACCACAGGCCCCTACGGAACCCAACACAACTCTCTGGAAACTTATGGCACCCTACAAGCTCCTACCAACCCCTGCGGGCACTTACACAACCCTACAGGCCCCTACGGAATGCTACCAGCCACTACGGAAACCTATGGCCCCTACGGAACTGTACGGAACCTGACAGAAACACTGTGGGCCCCTACAGGCCCTTGCGGGCACTTGCAGAACTCTGCAGGAACCCACGGAACTTTATGGAACCCTACCAGCCCCTACGGAAGCCTAAAGACCCTTGCAGGCAGTTACGGAACGGTACAGGGCCCTACGGAACTTTACCAGCCACTACGGAACTCTACGGGCCCCTACGGAACCCTGCAGAACCCTCCAGAACCTTACACAATCCCACGGATTCCTACAGACTCCTGCGGGTACTTACTCAACCCTAGAGGCCCCTACGGAACACTGCCAGCCCCTATGGAAGGAACCCTACGGGCCCCTACAGAACACTACTGGCTCCTGCGGTACTCTACAGGCCTCTAGGGAACCTACGAAGCTCTACGGAGCCCTATGGATCCTTACGGAATAGTACGGGCCCCTTCAGACCTCTGCGGGCGCTTATGGAAACCTACAGGACCCTACGGAACTGTACGAGACTCTACAGGCCCCTAGGGAACACCACAGGCCCCTACGGAACCCTACACAACCCTCCGGAAACTTATGGCACCCTACAAGCTCCTACCAACCCCTGCGGGCACTTACACAACCCTACAGGCCCCTACGGAAATCTACGGGACTCCACGGGCCCCTAGGGAAGCCTACAGATTTTGACGCAACCCTACGAGCCCCTCTGGAACCCTACAGAATACTCCAGGACCCGACAGCACTCTACAAGACCCTTAGCAACACAACGGAACCTCACTAAAACCCTATGGGCTCCTACAGAACACTGCAGGTGCCAACAAAACCCTACAGACCCCTACGGAATACTACCAGCCACTACGGAAACCTATGGCCCCTACGGAACTCTACGGAACCTGACAGAAACACTGTGGGCCCCTACAGGCCCTTGCGGGCACTTGCAGAACTCTGCAGGAACCCACGGAACTTTATGGAACCCTACCAGCCCCTACGGAAGCCTAAAGACCCTTGCAGGCAGTTACGGAACGGTACAGGGCCCTACGGAACTTTACCAGCCACTACGGAACTCTACGGGCCCCTAGGGAACCCTGCAGAACCCTCCAGAACCTTACACAATCCCACGGATTCCTACAGACTCCTGCGGGCACTTACTCAACCCTAGAGGCCCCTACGGAACACTGCCAGCCCCTATGGAAGGAACCCTACGGGCCCCTACAGAACACTACTGGCTCCTGCGGTACTCTACAGGCCTCTAGGGAACCTACGAAGCTCTACGGAGCCCTATGGATCCTTACGGAACAGTACGGGCCCCTTCAGACCTCTGCGGGCGCTTATGGAAACCTACAGGACCCTACGGAACTGTACGAGACTCTACAGGCCCCTAGGGAACACCACAGGCCCCTACGGAACCCTACACAACTCTCTGGAAACTTATGGCACCCTACAAGCTCCTACCAACCCCTGCGGGCACTTACACAAACCTACAGGCCCCTACGGAAATCTACGGGACTCCACGGGCCCCTAGGGAAGCCTACAGATTTTGACGCAACCCTACAAGCCCCTCTGGAACCCTACAGAATACTCCAGGACCCGACAGCACTCTACAAGACCCTTAGCAACACAACGGAACCTCACTAAAACCCTATGGGCTCCTACAGAACACTGCAGGTGCCAACGGAACCCTACAGACCCCTACGGAATACTACCAGCCACTACGGAAACCTATGGCCCCTACGGAACTCTACGGAACCTGACAGAAACACTGTGGGCCCCTATAGGCCCTTGCGGGCACTTGCAGAACTCTGCAGGAACCCACGGAACTTTATGGAACCCTACCAGCCCCTACGGAAGCCTAAAGACCCTTGCAGGCAGTTACGGAACGGTACAGGGCCCTACGGAACTTTACCAGCCACTACGGAACTCTACGGGCCCCTACGGAACCCTGCAGAACCCTCCAGAACCTTACAGAATCCCACGGATTCCTACAGACTCCTGCGGGTACTTACTCAACCCTAGAGGACCCTACAGAACACTGCCAGCCCCTATGGAAGGAACCCTACGGGCCCCTACAGAACACTACTGGCTCCTGCGGTACTCTACAGGCCTCTAGGGAACCTACGAAGCTCTACGGAGCCCTATGGATCCTTACGGAACAGTACGGGCCCCTTCAGACCTCTGCGGGCGCTTATGGAAACCTACAGGACCCTACGGAACTGTATGAGACTCTACAGGCCCCTAGGGAACACCACAGGCCCCTACGGAACCCAACACAACCCTCTGGAAACTTATGGCACCCTACAAGCTCCTACCAACCCCTGCGGGCACTTACACAACCCTACAGGCCCCTACGGAATACTACCAGCCACTACGGAAACCTATGGCCCCTACGGAACTCTACGGAACCTGACAGAAACACTGGGGGCCCCTACAGGCCCTTGCGGGCACTTGCAGAACTCTGCAGGAACCCACGGAACTTTATGGAACCCTACCAGCCCCTACGGAAGCCTAAAGACCCTTGCAGGCAGTTACGGAACGGTACAGGGCCCTACGGAACTTTACCAGCCACTACGGAACTCTACGGGCCCCTACGGAACCCTGCAGAACCCTCCAGAACCTTACACAATCCCACGGATTCCTACAGACTCCTGCGGGTACTTACTCAACCCTAGAGGCCCCTACGGAACACTGTCAGCCCCTATGGAAGGAACCCTACGGGCCCCTACAGAACACTACTGGCTCCTGCGGTACTCTACAGGCCTCTAGGGAACCTACGAAGCTCTACGGAGCCCTATGGATCCTTACGGAACAGTACGGGCCCCTTCAGACCTCTGCGGGCGCTTATGGAAACCTACAGGCCCCTACGGAACTGTACGAGACTCTACAGGCCCCTAGGGAACACCACCGGCCCCTACGGAACCCTACACAACCCTCTGGAAACTTATGGCACCCTACAAGCTCCTACCAACCCCTGCGGGCACTTACACAACCCTACAGGCCCCTACGGAATACTACCAGCCACTACGGAAACCTATGGCCCCTACGGAACTCTACGGAACCTGACAGAAACACTGTGGGCCCCTACAGGCCCTTGCGGGCACTTGCAGAACTCTGCAGGAACCCACGGAACTTTATGGAACCCTACCAGCCCCTACGGAAGCCTAAAGACCCTTGCAGGCAGTTACGGAACGGTACAGGGCCCTACGGAACTTTACCAGCCACTACGGAACTCTACGGGCCCCTACGGAACCCTGCAGAACCCTCCAGAACCTTACAGAATGCCACGGATTCCTACAGACTCCTGCGGGTACTTACTCAACCCTAGAGGACCCTACAGAACACTGCCAGCCCCTATGGAAGGAACCCTACGGGCCCCTACAGAACACTACTGGCTCCTGCGGTACTCTACAGGCCTCTAGGGAACCTACGAAGCTCTACGGAGCCCTATGGATCCTTACGGAACAGTACGGGCCCCTTCAGACCTCTGCGGGCGCTTATGGAAACCTACAGGCCCCTACGGAACTGTACGAGACTCTACAGGCCCCTAGGGAACACCACCGGCCCCTACGGAACCCTACACAACCCTCTGGAAACTTATGGCACCCTACAAGCTCCTACCAACCCCTGCGGGCACTTACACAACCCTACAGGCCCCTACGGAATACTACCAGCCACTACGGAAACCTATGGCCCCTACGGAACTCTACGGAACCTGACAGAAACACTGTGGGCCCCTACAGGCCCTTGCGGGCACTTGCAGAACTCTGCAGGAACCCACGGAACTTTATGGAACCCTACCAGCCCCTACGGAAGCCTAAAGACCCTTGCAGGCAGTTACGGAACGGTACAGGGCCCTACGGAACTTTAACAGCCACTACGGAACTCTACGGGCCCCTACGGAACCCTGCAGAACCCTCCAGAACCTTACAGAATCCCACGGATTCCTACAGACTCCTGCGGGTACTTACTCAACCCTAGAGGACCCTACAGAACACTGCCAGCCCCTATGGAAGGAACCCTACGGGCCCCTACAGAACACTACTAGCTCCTGCGGTACTCTACAGGCCTCTAGGGAACCTACGAAGCTCTACGGAGCCCTATGGATCCTTACGGAACAGTACGGGCCCCTTCAGACCTCTGCGGGCGCTTATGGAAACCTACAGGACCCTACGGAACTGTATGAGACTCTACAGGCCCCTAGGGAACACCACAGGCCCCTACGGAACCCAACACAACCCTCTGGAAACTTATGGCACCCTACAAGCTCCTACCAACCCCTGCGGGCACTTACACAACCCTACAGGCCCCTACGGAATACTACCAGCCACTACAGAAACCTATGGCCCCTACGGAACTCTACGGAACCTGACAGAAACACTGTGGGCCCCTACAGGCCCTTGCGGGCACTTGCAGAACTCTGCAGGAACCCACGGAACTTTATGGAACCCTACCAGCCCCTACGGAAGCCTAAAGACCCTTGCAGGCAGTTACGGAACGGTACAGGGCCCTACGGAACTTTACCAGCCACTACGGAACTCTACGGGCCCCTACGGAACCCTGCAGAACCCTCCAGAACCTTACAGAATGCCACGGATTCCTACAGACTCCTGCGGGTACTTACTCAACCCTAGAGGCCCCTACGGAACACTGCCAGCCCCTATGGAAGGAACCCTACGGGCCCCTACAGAACACTACTGGCTCCTGCGGTACTCTACAGGCCTCTAGGGAACCTACGAAGCTCTACGGAGCCCTATGGATCCTTACGGAACAGTACGGGCCCCTTCAGACCTCTGCGGGCGCTTATGGAAACCTACAGGACCCTACGGAACTGTATGAGACTCTACAGGCCCCTAGGGAACACCACAGGCCCCTACGGAACCCAACACAACCCTCCGGAAACATATGGCACCCTACAAGCTCCTACCAACCCCTGCGGGCACTTACACAACCCTACAGGCCCCTACGGAATACTACCAGCCACTACGGAAACCTATGGCCCCTACGGAACTCTACGGAACCTGACAGAAACACTGTGGGCCCCTACAGGCCCTTGCGGGCACTTGCAGAACTCTGCAGGAACCCACGGAACTTTATGGAACCCTACCAGCCCCTACGGAAGCCTAAAGACCCTTGCAGGCAGTTACGGAACGGTACAGGGCCCTACGGAACTTTACCAGCCACTACGGAACTCTACGGGCCCCTACGGAACCCTGCAGAACCCTCCAGAACCTTACAGAATGCCACGGATTCCTACAGACTCCTGCGGGTACTTACTCAACCCTAGAGGCCCCTACGGAACACTGCCAGCCCCTATGGAAGGAACCCTACGGGCCCCTACAGAACACTACTGGCTCCTGCGGTACTCTACAGGCCTCTAGGGAACCTACGAAGCTCTACGGAGCCCTATGGATCCTTACGGAATAGTACGGGCCCCTTCAGACCTCTGCGGGCGCTTATGGAAACCTACAGGACCCTACGGAACTGTACGAGACTCTACAGGCCCCTAGGGAACACCACAGGCCCCTACGGAACCCTACACAACCCTCCGGAAACTTATGGCACCCTACAAGCTCCTACCAACCCCTGCGGGCACTTACACAACCCTACAGGCCCCTACGGAAATCTACGGGACTCCACGGGCCCCTAGGGAAGCCTACAGATTTTGATGGAACCCTACGAGCCCCTCTGGAACCCTACAGAATACTCCAGGACCCGACAGCACTCTACAAGACCCTTAGCAACACAACGGAACCTCACTAAAACCCTATGGGCTCCTACAGAACACTGCAGGTGCCAACGGAACCCTACAGACCCCTACGGAATACTACCAGCCACTACGGAAACCTATGGCCCCTACGGAACTCTACGGAACCTGACAGAAACACTGTGGGCCCCTACAGGCCCTTGCGGGCACTTGCAGAACTCTGCAGGAACCCACGGAACTTTATGGAACCCTACCAGCCCCTACGGAAGCCTAAAGACCCTTGCAGGCAGTTACGGAACGGTACAGGGCCCTACGGAACTTTACCAGCCACTACGGAACTCTACGGGCCCCTAGGGAACCCTGCAGAACCCTCCAGAACCTTACACAATCCCACGGATTCCTACAGACTCCTGCGGGTACTTACTCAACCCTAGAGGCCCCTACGGAACACTGCCAGCCCCTATGGAAGGAACCCTACGGGCCCCTACAGAACACTACTGGCTCCTGCGGTACTCTACAGGCCTCTAGGGAACCTACGAAGCTCTACGGAGCCCTATGGATCCTTACGGAACAGTACGGGCCCCTTCAGACCTCTGCGGGCGCTTATGGAAACCTACAGGACCCTACGGAACTGTACGAGACTCTACAGGCCCCTAGGGAACACCACAGGCCCCTACAGAACCCTACACAACCCTCTGGAAACTTATGGCACCCTACAAGCTCCTACCAACCCCTGCGGGCACTTACACAAACCTACAGGCCCCTACGGAAATCTACGGGACTCTACAGGCCCCTAGGGAATCCTACAGATTTTGACGCAACCCTACGAGCCCCTCTGGAACCCTACAGAATACTCCAGGACCCGACAGCACTCTACAAGACCCTTAGCAACACAACGGAACCTCACTAAAACCCTATGGGCTCCTACAGAACACTGCAGGTGCCAACGGAACCCTACAGACCCCTACGGAATACTACCAGCCACTACGGAAACCTATGGCCCCTACGGAACTCTACGGAACCTGACAGAAACACTGTGGGCCCCTACAGGCCCTTGCGGGCACTTGCAGAACTCTGCAGGAACCCACGGAACTTTATGGAACCCTACCAGCCCCTACGGAAGCCTAAAGACCCTTGCAGGCAGTTACGGAACGGTACAGGGCCCTACGGAACTTTACCTTCCACTACGGAACTCTACGGGCCCCTACGGAACCCTGCAGAACCCTCCAGAACCTTACAGAATGCCACGGATTCCTACAGACTCCTGCGGGTACTTACTCAACCCTAGAGGCCCCTACGGAACACTGTCAGCCCCTATGGAAGGAACCCTACGGGCCCCTACAGAACACTACTGGCTCCTGCGGTACTCTACAGGACTCTAGGGAACCTACGAAGCTCTACGGAGCCCTATGGATCCTTACGGAATAGTACGGGCCCCTTCAGACCTCTGCGGGCGCTTATGGAAACCTACAGGACCCTACGGAACTGTACGAGACTCTACAGGCCCCTAGGGAACACCACAGGCCCCTACGGAACCCTACACAACCCTCCGGAAACTTATGGCACCCTACAAGCTCCTACCAACCCCTGCGGGCACTTACACAACCCTACAGGCCCCTACGGAAATCTACGGGACTCCACGGGCCCCTAGGGAAGCCTACAGATTTTGACGCAACCCTACGAGCCCCTCTGGAACCCTACAGAATACTCCAGGACCCGACAGCACTCTACAAGACCCTTAGCAACACAACGGAACCTCACTAAAACCCTATGGGCTCCTACAGAACACTGCAGGTGCCAACGGAACCCTACAGACCCCTACGGAATACTACCAGCCACTACGGAAACCTATGGCCCCTACGGAACTGTACGGAACCTGACAGAAACACTGTGGGCCCCTACAGGCCCTTGCGGGCACTTCCAGAACTCTGCAGGAACCCACGGAACTTTATGGAACCCTACCAGCCCCTACGGAAGCCTAAAGACCCTTGCAGGCAGTTACGGAACGGTACAGGGCCCTACGGAACTTTACCAGCCACTACGGAACTCTACGGGCCCCTACCGAACCCTGCAGAACCCTCCAGAACCTTACACAATCCCACGGATTCCTACAGACTCCTGCGGGTACTTACTCAACCCTAGAGGCCCCTACGGAACACTGCCAGCCCCTATGGAAGGAACCCTACGGGCCCCTACAGAACACTACTGGCTCCTGCGGTACTCTACAGGCCTCTAGGGAACCTACGAAGCTCTACGGAGCCCTATGGATCCTTACGGAATAGTACGGGCCCCTTCAGACCTCTGCGGGCGCTTATGGAAACCTACAGGACCCTACGGAACTGTACGAGACTCTACAGGCCCCTAGGGAACACCACAGGCCCCTACGGAACCCTACACAACCCTCCGGAAACTTATGGCACCCTACAAGCTCCTACCAACCCCTGCGGGCACTTACACAACCCTACAGGCCCCTACGGAAATCTACGGGACTCCACGGGCCCCTAGGGAAGCCTACAGATTTTGACGCAACCCTACGAGCCCCTCTGGAACCCTACAGAATACTCCAGGACCCGACAGCACTCTACAAGACCCTTAGCAACACAACGGAACCTCACTAAAACCCTATGGGCTCCTACAGAACACTGCAGGTGCCAACGGAACCCTACAGACCCCTACGGAATACTACCAGCCACTACGGAAACCTATGGCCCCTACGGAACTCTACGGAACCTGACAGAAACACTGTGGGCCCCTACAGGCCCTTGCGGGCACTTGCAGAACTCTGCAGGAACCCACGGAACTTTATGGAACCCTACCAGCCCCTACGGAAGCCTAAAGACCCTTGCAGGCAGTTACGGAACGGTACAGGGCCCTACGGAACTTTACCAGCCACTACGGAACTCTACGGGCCCCTAGGGAACCCTGCAGAACCCTCCAGAACCTTACACAATCCCACGGATTCCTACAGACTCCTGCGGGTACTTACTCAACCCTAGAGGCCCCTACGGAACACTGCCAGCCCCTATGGAAGGAACCCTACGGGCCCCTACAGAACACTACTGGCTCCTGCGGTACTCTACAGGCCTCTAGGGAACCTACGAAGCTCTACGGAGCCCTATGGATCCTTACGGAACAGTACGGGCCCCTTCAGACCTCTGCGGGCGCTTATGGAAACCTACAGGACCCTACGGAACTGTACGAGACTCTACAGGCCCCTAGGGAACACCACAGGCCCCTACGGAACCCTACACAACCCTCTGGAAACTTATGGCACCCTACAAGCTCCTACCAACCCCTGCGGGCACTTACACAAACCTACAGGCCCCTACGGAAATCTACGGGACTCTACAGGCCCCTAGGGAATCCTACAGATTTTGACGGAACCCTACAAGCCCCTCTGGAACCCTACAGAATACTCCAGGACCCGACAGCACTCTACAAGACCCTTAGCAACACAACGGAACCTCACTAAAACCCTATGGGCTCCTACAGAACACTGCAGGTGCCAACGGAACCCTACAGACCCCTACGGAATACTACCAGCCACTACGGAAACCTATGGCCCCTACGGAACTCTACGGAACCTGACAGAAACACTGTGGGCCCCTAC
This sequence comes from Numenius arquata, assembly GCF_964106895.1. Lineage (NCBI taxonomy): Eukaryota > Metazoa > Chordata > Aves > Charadriiformes > Scolopacidae > Numenius > Numenius arquata. Next base: position 60,906 of record NW_027414185.1, read on the forward strand.
AGGCCCTTGCGGGCACTTGCAGAACTCTGCAGGAACCCACGGAACTTTATGGAACCCTACCAGCCCCTACGGAAGCCTAAAGACCCTTGCAGGCAGTTACGGAACGGTACAGGGCCCTACGGAACTTTACCAGCCACTACGGAACTCTACGGGCCCCTAGGGAACCCTGCAGAACCCTCCAGAACCTTACACAATCCCACGGATTCCTACAGACTCCTGCGGGTACTTACTCAACCCTAGAGGCCCCTACGGAACACTGCCAGCCCCTATGGAAGGAACCCTACGGGCCCCTACAGAACACTACTGGCTCCTGCGGTACTCTACAGGCCTCTAGGGAACCTACGAAGCTCTACGGAGCCCTATGGATCCTTACGGAACAGTACGGGCCCCTTCAGACCTCTGCGGGCGCTTATGGAAACCTACAGGCCCCTACGGAACTGTACGAGACTCTACAGGCCCCTAGGGAACACCACCGGCCCCTACGGAACCCTACACAACCCTCTGGAAACTTATGGCACCCTACAAGCTCCTACCAACCCCTGCGGGCACTTACACAACCCTACAGGCCCCTACGGAATACTACCAGCCACTACGGAAACCTATGGCCCCTACGGAACTCTACGGAACCTGACAGAAACACTGTGGGCCCCTACAGGCCCTTGCGGGCACTTGCAGAACTCTGCAGGAACCCACGGAACTTTATGGAACCCTACCAGCCCCTACGGAAGCCTAAAGACCCTTGCAGGCAGTTACGGAACGGTACAGGGCCCTACGGAACTTTAACAGCCACTACGGAACTCTACGGGCCCCTACGGAACCCTGCAGAACCCTCCAGAACCTTACAGAATCCCACGGATTCCTACAGACTCCTGCGGGTACTTACTCAACCCTAGAGGACCCTACAGAACACTGCCAGCCCCTATGGAAGGAACCCTACGGGCCCCTACAGAACACTACTGGCTCCTGCGGTACTCTACAGGCCTCTAGGGAACCTACGAAGCTCTACGGAGCCCTATGGATCCTTACGGAACAGTACGGGCCCCTTCAGACCTCTGCGGGCGCTTATGGAAACCTACAGGACCCTACGGAACTGTATGAGACTCTACAGGCCCCTAGGGAACACCACAGGCCCCTACGGAACCCAACACAACCCTCTGGAAACTTATGGCACCCTACAAGCTCCTACCAACCCCTGCGGGCACTTACACAACCCTACAGGCCCCTACGGAATACTACCAGCCACTACGGAAACCTATGGCCCCTACGGAACTCTACGGAACCTGACAGAAACACTGGGGGCCCCTACAGGCCCTTGCGGGCACTTGCAGAACTCTGCAGGAACCCACGGAACTTTATGGAACCCTACCAGCCCCTACGGAAGCCTAAAGACCCTTGCAGGCAGTTACGGAACGGTACAGGGCCCTACGGAACTTTAACAGCCACTACGGAACTCTACGGGCCCCTACGGAACCCTGCAGAACCCTCCAGAACCTTACAGAATCCCACGGATTCCTACAGACTCCTGCGGGTACTTACTCAACCCTAGAGGACCCTACAGAACACTGCCAGCCCCTATGGAAGGAACCCTACGGGCCCCTACAGAACACTACTGGCTCCTGCGGTACTCTACAGGCCTCTAGGGAACCTACGAAGCTCTACGGAGCCCTATGGATCCTTACGGAACAGTACGGGCCCCTTCAGACCTCTGCGGGCGCTTATGGAAACCTACAGGACCCTACGGAACTGTATGAGACTCTACAGGCCCCTAGGGAACACCACAGGCCCCTACGGAACCCAACACAACCCTCTGGAAACTTATGGCACCCTACAAGCTCCTACCAACCCCTGCGGGCACTTACACAACCCTACAGGCCCCTACGGAATACTACCAGCCACTACGGAAACCTATGGCCCCTACGGAACTCTACGGAACCTGACAGAAACACTGTGGGCCCCTACAGGCCCTTGCGGGCACTTGCAGAACTCTGCAGGAACCCACGGAACTTTATGGAACCCTACCAGCCCCTACGGAAGCCTAAAGACCCTTGCAGGCAGTTACGGAACGGTACAGGGCCCTACGGAACTTTACCAGCCACTACGGAACTCTACGGGCCCCTACGGAACCCTGCAGAACCCTCCAGAACCTTACACAATCCCACGGATTCCTACAGACTCCTGCGGGTACTTACTCAACCCTAGAGGCCCCTACGGAACACTGCCAGCCCCTATGGAAGGAACCCTACGGGCCCCTACAGAACACTACTGGCTCCTGCGGTACTCTACAGGCCTCTAGGGAACCTACGAAGCTCTACGGAGCCCTATGGATCCTTACGGAATAGTACGGGCCCCTTCAGACCTCTGCGGGCGCTTATGGAAACCTACAGGCCCCTACGGAACTGTACGAGACTCTACAGGCCCCTAGGGAACACCACCGGCCCCTACGGAACCCTACACAACCCTCTGGAAACTTATGGCACCCTACAAGCTCCTACCAACCCCTGCGGGCACTTACACAACCCTACAGGCCCCTACGGAAATCTACGGGACTCCACGGGCCCCTAGGGAAGCCTACAGATTTTGACGGAACCCTACGAGCCCCTCTGGAACCCTACAGAATACTCCAGGACCCGACAGCACTCTACAAGACCCTTAGCAACACAACGGAACCTCACTAAAACCCTATGGGCTCCTACAGAACACTGCAGGTGCCAACGGAACCCTACAGACCCCTACGGAATACTACCAGCCACTACGGAAACCTATGGCCCCTACGGAACTCTACGGAACCTGACAGAAACACTGTGGGCCCCTACAGGCCCTTGCGGGCACTTGCAGAACTCTGCAGGAACCCACGGAACTTTATGGAACCCTACCAGCCCCTACGGAAGCCTAAAGACCCTTGCAGGCAGTTACGGAACGGTACAGGGCCCTACGGAACTTTACCAGCCACTACGGAACTCTACGGGCCCCTACGGAACCCTGCAGAACCCTCCAGAACCTTACAGAATCCCACGGATTCCTACAGACTCCTGCGGGTACTTACTCAACCCTAGAGGCCCCTACGGAACACTGTCAGCCCCTATGGAAGGAACCCTACGGGCCCCTACAGAACACTACTGGCTCCTGCGCTACTCTACAGGCCTCTAGGGAACCTACGAAGCTCTACGGAGCCCTATGGATCCTTACAGAACAGTACGGGCCCCTTCAGACCTCTGCGGGCGCTTATGGAAACCTACAGGCCCCTACGGAACTGTACGAGACTCTACAGGCCCCTAGGGAACACCACCGGCCCCTACGGAACCCTACACAACCCTCTGGAAACTTATGGCACCCTACAAGCTCCTACCAACCCCTGCGGGCACTTACACAACCCTACAGGCCCCTACGGAATACTACCAGCCACTACGGAAACCTATGGCCCCTACGGAACTCTACGGAACCTGACAGAAACACTGTGGGCCCCTACAGGCCCTTGCGGGCACTTGCAGAACTCTGCAGGAACCCACGGAACTTTATGGAACCCTACCAGCCCCTACGGAAGCCTAAAGACCCTTGCAGGCAGTTACGGAACGGTACAGGGCCCTACGGAACTTTACCAGCCACTACGGAACTCTACGGGCCCCTACGGAACCCTGCAGAACCCTCCAGAACCTTACACAATGCCACGGATTCCTACAGACTCCTGCGGGTACTTACTCAACCCTAGAGGACCCTACAGAACACTGCCAGCCCCTATGGAAGGAACCCTACGGGCCCCTACAGAACACTACTGGCTCCTGCGGTACTCTACAGGCCTCTAGGGAACCTACGAAGCTCTACGGAGCCCTATGGATCCTTACGGAACAGTACGGGCCCCTTCAGACCTCTGCGGGCGCTTATGGAAACCTACAGGACCCTACGGAACTGTATGAGACTCTACAGGCCCCTAGGGAACACCACAGGCCCCTACGGAACCCAACACAACCCTCTGGAAACTTATGGCACCCTACAAGCTCCTACCAACCCCTGCGGGCACTTACACAACCCTACAGGCCCCTACGGAATACTACCAGCCACTACGGAAACCTATGGCCCCTACGGAACTCTACGGAACCTGACAGAAACACTGTGGGCCCCTACAGGCCCTTGCGGGCACTTGCAGAACTCTGCAGGAACCCACGGAACTTTATGGAACCCTACAGACCCCTACGGAAGCCTAAAGACCCTTGCAGGCAGTTACGGAACGGTACAGGGCCCTACGGAACTTTACCAGCCACTACGGAACTCTACGGGCCCCTACGGAACCCTGCAGAACCCTCCAGAACCTTACAGAATCCCACGGATTCCTACAGACTCCTGCGGGTACTTACTCAACCCTAGAGGCCCCTACGGAACACTGCCAGCCCCTATGGAAGGAACCCTACGGGCCCCTACAGAACACTACTGGCTCCTGCGGTACTCTACAGGCCTCTAGGGAACCTACGAAGCTCTACGGAGCCCTATGGATCCTTACGGAATAGTACGGGCCCCTTCAGACCTCTGCGGGCGCTTATGGAAACCTACAGGCCCCTACGGAACTGTACGAGACTCTACAGGCCCCTAGGGAACACCACCGGCCCCTACGGAACCCTACACAACCCTCTGGAAACTTATGGCACCCTACAAGCTCCTACCAACCCCTGCGGGCACTTACACAACCCTACAGGCCCCTACGGAAATCTACGGGACTCCACGGGCCCCTAGGGAAGCCTACAGATTTTGACGGAACCCTACGAGCCCCTCTGGAACCCTACAGAATACTCCAGGACCCGACAGCACTCTACAAGACCCTTAGCAACACAACGGAACCTCACTAAAACCCTATGGGCTCCTACAGAACACTGCAGGTGCCAACGGAACCCTACAGACCCCTACGGAATACTACCAGCCACTACGGAAACCTATGGCCCCTACGGAACTCTACGGAACCTGACAGAAACACTGGGGGCCCCTACAGGCCCTTGCGGGCACTTGCAGAACTCTGCAGGAACCCACGGAACTTTATGGAACCCTACCAGCCCCTACGGAAGCCTAAAGACCCTTGCAGGCAGTTACGGAACGGTACAGGGCCCTACGGAACTTTACCAGCCACTACGGAACTCTACGGGCCCCTACGGAACCCTGCAGAACCCTCCAGAACCTTACACAATCCCACGGATTCCTACAGACTCCTGCGGGTACTTACTCAACCCTAGAGGCCCCTACAGAACACTGCCAGCCCCTATGGAAGGAACCCTACGGGCCCCTACAGAACACTACTGGCTCCTGCGGTACTCTACAGGCCTCTAGGGAACCTACGAAGCTCTACGGAGCCCTATGGATCCTTACGGAACAGTACGGGCCCCTTCAGACCTCTGCGGGCGCTTATGGAAACCTACAGGACCCTACGGAACTGTACGAGACTCTACAGGCCCCTAGGGAACACCACAGGCCCCTACAGAACCCTACACAACCCTCTGGAAACTTATGGCACCCTACAAGCTCCTACCAACCCCTGCGGGCACTGACACAACCCTACAGGCCCCTACGGAATACTACCAGCCACTACGGAAACCTATGGCCCCTACGGAACTCTACGGAACCTGACAGAAACACTGTGGGCCCCTACAGGCCCTTGCGGGCACTTGCAGAACTCTGCAGGAACCCACGGAACTTTATGGAACCCTACAGACCCCTACGGAAGCCTAAAGACCCTTGCAGGCAGTTACGGAACGGTACAGGGCCCTACGGAACTTTACCAGCCACTACGGAACTCTACGGGCCCCTACGGAACCCTGCAGAACCCTCCAGAACCTTACAGAATCCCACGGATTCCTACAGACTCCTGCGGGTACTTACTCAACCCTAGAGGCCCCTACGGAACACTGCCAGCCCCTATGGAAGGAACCCTACGGGCCCCTACAGAACACTACTGGCTCCTGCGGTACTCTACAGGCCTCTAGGGAACCTACGAAGCTCTACGGAGCCCTATGGATCCTTACGGAATAGTACGGGCCCCTTCAGACCTCTGCGGGCGCTTATGGAAACCTACAGGCCCCTACGGAACTGTACGAGACTCTACAGGCCCCTAGGGAACACCACCGGCCCCTACGGAACCCTACACAACCCTCTGGAAACTTATGGCACCCTACAAGCTCCTACCAACCCCTGCGGGCACTTACACAACCCTACAGGCCCCTACGGAAATCTACGGGACTCCACGGGCCCCTAGGGAAGCCTACAGATTTTGACGGAACCCTACGAGCCCCTCTGGAACCCTACAGAATACTCCAGGACCCGACAGCACTCTACAAGACCCTTAGCAACACAACGGAACCTCACTAAAACCCTATGGGCTCCTACAGAACACTGCAGGTGCCAACGGAACCCTACAGACCCCTACGGAATACTACCAGCCACTACGGAAACCTATGGCCCCTACGGAACTCTACGGAACCTGACAGAAACACTGGGGGCCCCTACAGGCCCTTGCGGGCACTTGCAGAACTCTGCAGGAACCCACGGAACTTTATGGAACCCTACCAGCCCCTACGGAAGCCTAAAGACCCTTGCAGGCAGTTACGGAACGGTACAGGGCCCTACGGAACTTTACCAGCCACTACGGAACTCTACGGGCCCCTACGGAACCCTGCAGAACCCTCCAGAACCTTACACAATCCCACGGATTCCTACAGACTCCTGCGGGTACTTACTCAACCCTAGAGGCCCCTACAGAACACTGCCAGCCCCTATGGAAGGAACCCTACGGGCCCCTACAGAACACTACTGGCTCCTGCGGTACTCTACAGGCCTCTAGGGAACCTACGAAGCTCTACGGAGCCCTATGGATCCTTACGGAACAGTACGGGCCCCTTCAGACCTCTGCGGGCGCTTATGGAAACCTACAGGACCCTACGGAACTGTACGAGACTCTACAGGCCCCTAGGGAACACCACAGGCCCCTACAGAACCCTACACAACCCTCTGGAAACTTATGGCACCCTACAAGCTCCTACCAACCCCTGCGGGCACTGACACAAACCTACAGGCCCCTACGGAAATCTACGGGACTCTACAGGCCCCTAGGGAATCCTACAGATTTTGACGGAACCCTACAAGCCCCTCTGGAACCCTACAGAATACTCCAGGACCCGACAGCACTCTACAAGACCCTTAGCAACACAACGGAACCTCACTAAAACCCTATGGGCTCCTACAGAACACTGCAGGTGCCAACGGAACCCTACAGACCCCTACGGAATACTACCAGCCACTACGGAAACCTATGGCCCCTACGGAACTCTACGGAACCTGACAGAAACACTGTGGGCCCCTACAGGCCCTTGCGGGCACTTGCAGAACTCTGCAGGAACCCACGGAACTTTATGGAACCCTACCAGCCCCTACGGAAGCCTAAAGACCCTTGCAGGCAGTTACGGAACGGTACAGGGCCCTACGGAACTTTACCTTCCACTACGGAACTCTACGGGCCCCTACGGAACCCTGCAGAACCCTCCAGAACCTTACAGAATGCCACGGATTCCTACAGACTCCTGCGGGTACTTACTCAACCCTAGAGGCCCCTACGGAACACTGCCAGCCCCTATGGAAGGAACCCTACGGGCCCCTACAGAACACTACTGGCTCCTGCGGTACTCTACAGGCCTCTAGGGAACCTACGAAGCTCTACGGAGCCCTATGGATCCTTACGGAACAGTACGGGCCCCTTCAGACCTCTGCGGGCGCTTATGGAAACCTACAGGACCCTACGGAACTGTACGAGACTCTACAGGCCCCTAGGGAACACCACAGGCCCCTACAGAACCCTACACAACCCTCTGGAAACTTATGGCACCCTACAAGCTCCTACCAACCCCTGCGGGCACTGACACAAACCTACAGGCCCCTACGGAAATCTACGGGACTCTACAGGCCCCTAGGGAATCCTACAGATTTTGACGGAACCCTACAAGCCCCTCTGGAACCCTACAGAATACTCCAGGACCCGACAGCACTCTACAAGACCCTTAGCAACACAACGGAACCTCACTAAAACCCTATGGGCTCCTACAGAACACTGCAGGTGCCAACGGAACCCTACAGACCCCTACGGAATACTACCAGCCACTACGGAAACCTATGGCCCCTACGGAACTCTACGGAACCTGACAGAAACACTGTGGGCCCCTACAGGCCCTTGCGGGCACTTGCAGAACTCTGCAGGAACCCACGGAACTTTATGGAACCCTACCAGCCCCTACGGAAGCCTAAAGACCCTTGCAGGCAGTTACGGAACGGTACAGGGCCCTACGGAACTTTACCTTCCACTACGGAACTCTACGGGCCCCTACGGAACCCTGCAGAACCCTCCAGAACCTTACAGAATGCCACGGATTCCTACAGACTCCTGCGGGTACTTACTCAACCCTAGAGGCCCCTACGGAACACTGTCAGCCCCTATGGAAGGAACCCTACGGGCCCCTACAGAACACTACTGGCTCCTGCGGTACTCTACAGGCCTCTAGGGAACCTACGAAGCTCTACGGAGCCCTATGGATCCTTACGGAATAGTACGGGCCCCTTCAGACCTCTGCGGGCGCTTATGGAAACCTACAGGACCCTACGGAACTGTACGAGACTCTACAGGCCCCTAGGGAACACCACAGGCCCCTACGGAACCCTACACAACCCTCCGGAAACTTATGGCACCCTACAAGCTCCTACCAACCCCTGCGGGCACTTACACAACCCTACAGGCCCCTACGGAAATCTACGGGACTCCACGGGCCCCTAGGGAAGCCTACAGATTTTGACGGAACCCTACGAGCCCCTCTGGAACCCTACAGAATACTCCAGGACCCGACAGCACTCTACAAGACCCTTAGCAACACAACGGAACCTCACTAAAACCCTATGGGCTCCTACAGAACACTGCAGGTGCCAACGGAACCCTACAGACCCCTACGGAATACTACCAGCCACTACGGAAACCTATGGCCCCTACGGAACTCTACGGAACCTGACAGAAACACTGTGGGCCCCTACAGGCCCTTGCGGGCACTTGCAGAACTCTGCAGGAACCCACGGAACTTTATGGAACCCTACCAGCCCCTACGGAAGCCTAAAGACCCTTGCAGGCAGTTACGGAACGGTACAGGGCCCTACGGAACTTTACCAGCCACTACGGAACTCTACGGGCCCCTACCGAACCCTGCAGAACCCTCCAGAACCTTACACAATCCCACGGATTCCTACAGACTCCTGCGGGTACTTACTCAACCCTAGAGGCCCCTACGGAACACTGCCAGCCCCTATGGAAGGAACCCTACGGGCCCCTACAGAACACTACTGGCTCCTGCGGTACTCTACAGGCCTCTAGGGAACCTACGAAGCTCTACGGAGCCCTATGGATCCTTACGGAATAGTACGGGCCCCTTCAGACCTCTGCGGGCGCTTATGGAAACCTACAGGACCCTACGGAACTCTACGAGACTCTACAGGCCCCTAGGGAACACCACAGGCCCCTACGGAACCCTACACAACCCTCCGGAAACTTATGGCACCCTACAAGCTCCTACCAACCCCTGCGGGCACTTACACAACCCTACAGGCCCCTACGGAAATCTACGGGACTCCACGGGCCCCTAGGGAAGCCTACAGATTTTGACGGAACCCTACGAGCCCCTCTGGAACCCTACAGAATACTCCAGGACCCGACAGCACTCTACAAGACCCTTAGCAACACAACGGAACCTCACTAAAACCCTATGGGCTCCTACAGAACACTGCAGGTGCCAACGGAACCCTACAGACCCCTACGGAATACTACCAGCCACTACGGAAACCTATGGCCCCTACGGAACTCTACGGAACCTGACAGAAACACTGTGGGCCCCTACAGGCCCTTGCGGGCACTTGCAGAACTCTGCAGGAACCCACGGAACTTTATGGAACCCTACCAGCCCCTACGGAAGCCTAAAGACCCTTGCAGGCAGTTACGGAACGGTACAGGGCCCTACGGAACTTTAACAGCCACTACGGAACTCTACGGGCCCCTACCGAACCCTGCAGAACCCTCCAGAACCTTACACAATCCCACGGATTCCTACAGACTCCTGCGGGTACTTACTCAACCCTAGAGGCCCCTACGGAACACTGCCAGCCCCTATGGAAGGAACCCTACGGGCCCCTACAGAACACTACTGGCTCCTGCGGTACTCTACAGGCCTCTAGGGAACCTACGAAGCTCTACGGAGCCCTATGGATCCTTACGGAACAGTACGGGCCCCTTCAGACCTCTGCGGGCGCTTATGGAAACCTACAGGACCCTACGGAACTGTACGAGACTCTACAGGCCCCTAGGGAACACCACAGGCCCCTACGGAACCCTACACAACCCTCTGGAAACTTATGGCACCCTACAAGCTCCTACCAACCCCTGCGGGCACTTACACAAACCTACAGGCCCCTACGGAAATCTACGGGACTCTACAGGCCCCTAGGGAATCCTACAGATTTTGACGGAACCCTACAAGCCCCTCTGGAACCCTACAGAATACTCCAGGACCCGACAGCACTCTACAAGACCCTTAGCAACACAACGGAACCTCACTAAAACCCTATGGGCTCCTACAGAACACTGCAGGTGCCAACGGAACCCTACAGACCCCTACGGAATACTACCAGCCACTACGGAAACCTATGGCCCCTACGGAACTCTACGGAACCTGACAGAAACACTGTGGGCCCCTACAGGCCCTTGCGGGCACTTGCAGAACTCTGCAGGAACCCACGGAACTTTATGGAACCCTACCAGCCCCTACGGAAGCCTAAAGACCCTTGCAGGCAGTTACGGAACGGTACAGGGCCCTACGGAACTTTACCTTCCACTACGGAACTCTACGGGCCCCTACGGAACCCTGCAGAACCCTCCAGAACCTTACACAATCCCACGGATTCCTACAGACTCCTGCGGGTACTTACTCAACCCTAGAGGCCCCTACGGAACACTGCCAGCCCCTATGGAAGGAACCCTACGGGCCCCTACAGAACACTACTGGCTCCTGCGGTACTCTACAGGCCTCTAGGGAAGCTACGAAGCTCTACGGAGCCCTATGGATCCTTACGGAACAGTACGGGCCCCTTCAAACCTCTGCGGGCGCTTATGGAAACCTACAGGCCCCTACGGAACTGTACGAGACTCTACAGGCCCCTAGGGAACACCACCGGCCCCTACGGAACCCTACACAACCCTCTGGAAACTTATGGCACCCTACAAGCTCCTACCAACCCCTGCGGGCACTTACACAACCCTACAGGCCCCTACGGAATACTACCAGCCACTACGGAAACCTATGGCCCCTACGGAACTCTACGGAACCTGACAGAAACACTGTGGGCCCCTACAGGCCCTTGCGGGCACTTGCAGAACTCTGCAGGAACCCACGGAACTTTATGGAACCCTACCAGCCCCTACGGAAGCCTAAAGACCCTTGCAGGCAGTTACGGAACGGTACAGGGCCCTACGGAACTTTACCAGCCACTACGGAACTCTACGGGCCCCTAGGGAACCCTGCAGAACCCTCCAGAACCTTACACAATCCCACGGATTCCTACAGACTCCTGCGGGTACTTACTCAACCCTAGAGGCCCCTACGGAACACTGCCAGCCCCTATGGAAGGAACCCTACGGGCCCCTACAGAACACTACTGGCTCCTGCGGTACTCTACAGGCCTCTAGGGAACCTACGAAGCTCTACGGAGCCCTATGGATCCTTACGGAACAGTACGGGCCCCTTCAGACCTCTGCGGGCGCTTATGGAAACCTACAGGACCCTACGGAACTGTACGAGACTCTACAGGCCCCTAGGGAACACCACAGGCCCCTACGGAACCCTACACAACCCTCTGGAAACTTATGGCACCCTACAAGCTCCTACCAACCCCTGCGGGCACTTACACAAACCTACAGGCCCCTACGGAAATCTACGGGACTCTACAGGCCCCTAGGGAAGCCTACAGATTTTGACGGAACCCTACAAGCCCCTCTGGAACCCTACAGAATACTCCAGGACCCGACAGCACTCTACAAGACCCTTAGCAACACAACGGAACCTCACTAAAACCCTATGGGCTCCTACAGAACACTGCAGGTGCCAACGGAACCCTACAGACCCCTACGGAATACTACCAGCCACTACGGAAACCTATGGCCCCTACGGAACTCTACGGAACCTGACAAAAACACTGTGGGCCCCTACAGGCCCTTGCGGGCACTTGCAGAACTCTGCAGGAACCCACGGAACTTTATGGAACCCTACCAGCCCCTACGGAAGCCTAAAGACCCTTGCAGGCAGTTACGGAACGGTACAGGGCCCTACGGAACTTTACCAGCCACTACGGAACTCTACGGGCCCCTACGGAACCCTGCAGAACCCTCCAGAACCTTACACAATCCCACGGATTCCTACAGACTCCTGCGGGCACTTACTCAACCCTAGAGGCCCCTACGGAACACTGCCAGCCCCTATGGAAGGAACCCTACAGGCCCCTACAGAACACTACTGGCTCCTGCGGTATTCTACAGGCCTCCTGGGAACCTACGAAGCTCTACGGAGCCCTATGGATCCTTACGGAACAGTACGGGCCCCTTCAGACCTCTGCGGGCGCTTATGGAAACCTACAGGACCCTACGGAACTGTACGAGGCTCTACAGGCCCTTAGGGAACACCACAGGCCCCTACGGAACTGTACGAGACTCTACAGGCCCCTAGGGAACACCACAGGCCCCTACGGAACCCAACACAACTCTCTGGAAACTTATGGCACCCTACAAGCTCCTACCAACCCCTGCGGGCACTTACACAACCCTACAGGCCCCTACGGAATACTACCAGCCACTACGGAAACCTATGGCCCCTACGGAACTCTACGGAACCTGACAGAAACACTGTGGGCCCCTACAGGCCCTTGCGGGCACTTGCAGAACTCTGCAGGAACCCACGGAACTTTATGGAACCCTACCAGCCCCTACGGAAGCCTAAAGACCCTTGCAGGCAGTTACGGAACGGTACAGGGCCCTACGGAACTTTACCAGCCACTACGGAACTCTACGGGCCCCTACGGAACCCTGCAGAACCCTCCAGAACCTTACACAATCCCACGGATTCCTACAGACTCCTGCGGGTACTTACTCAACCCTAGAGGCCCCTACGGAACACTGCCAGCCCCTATGGAAGGAACCCTACGGGCCCCTACAGAACACTACTGGCTCCTGCGGTACTCTACAGGCCTCTAGGGAACCTACGAAGCTCTACGGAGCCCTATGGATCCTTACGGAACAGTACGGGCCCCTTCAGACCTCTGCGGGCGCTTATGGAAACCTACAGGCCCCTACGGAACTGTACGAGACTCTACAGGCCCCTAGGGAACACCACCGGCCCCTACGGAACCCTACACAACCCTCTGGAAACTTATGGCACCCTACAAGCTCCTACCAACCCCTGCGGGCACTTACACAACCCTACAGGCCCCTACGGAATACTACCAGCCACTACGGAAACCTATGGCCCCTACGGAACTCTACGGAACCTGACAGAAACACTGTGGGCCCCTACAGGCCCTTGCGGGCACTTGCAGAACTCTGCAGGAACCCACGGAACTTTATGGAACCCTACCAGCCCCTACGGAAGCCTAAAGACCCTTGCAGGCAGTTACGGAACGGTACAGGGCCCTACGGAACTTTACCAGCCACTACGGAACTCTACGGGCCCCTACGGAACCCTGCAGAACCCTCCAGAACCTTACACAATCCCACGGATTCCTACAGACTCCTGCGGGTACTTACTCAACCCTAGAGGCCCCTACGGAACACTGCCAGCCCCTATGGAAGGAACCCTACGGGCCCCTACAGAACACTACTGGCTCCTGCGGTAGTCTACAGGCCTCTAGGGAAGCTACGAAGCTCTACGGAGCCCTATGGATCCTTACGGAACAGTACGGGCCCCTTCAAACCTCTGCGGGCGCTTATGGAAACCTACAGGACACTACGGAACTGTACGAGACTCTACAGGCCCCTAGGGAACACCACCGGCCCCTACGGAACCCTACACAACCCTCTGGAAACTTATGGCACCCTACAAGCTCCTACCAACCCCTGCGGGCACTTACACAACCCTACAGGCCCCTACGGAAATCTGCGGGACTCCACGGGCCCCTAGGGAAGCCTACAGATTTTGACGCAACCCTACGAGCCCCTCTGGAACCCTACAGAATACTCCAGGACCCGACAGCACTCTACAAGACCCTTAGCAACACAACGGAACCTCACTAAAACCCTATGGGCTCCTACAGAACACTGCAGGTGCCAACGGAACCCTACAGACCCCTACGGAATACTACCAGCCACTACGGAAACCTATGGCCCCTACGGAACTCTACGGAACCTGACAGAAACACTGTGGGCCCCTACAGGCCCTTGCGGGCACTTGCAGAACTCTGCAGGAACCCACAGAACTTTATGGAACCCTACCAGCCCCTACGGAAGCCTAAAGACCCTTGCAGGCAGTTACGGAACGGTACAGGGCCCTACGGAACTTTACCAGCCACTACGGAACTCTACGGGCCCCTACGGAACCCTGCAGAACCCTCCAGAACCTTACAGAATCCCACGGATTCCTACAGACTCCTGCGGGCACTTACTCAACCCTAGAGGCCCCTACGGAACACTGCCAGCCCCTATGGAAGGAACCCTACGGGCCCCTACAGAACACTACTGGCTCCTGCGGTACTCTACAGGCCTCCTGGGAACCTACGAAGCTCTACGGAGCCCTATGGATCCTTACGGAACAGTACGGGCCCCTTCAGACCTCTGCGGGTGCTTATGGAAACCTACAGGACCCTACGGAACTGTACGAGGCTCTACAGGCCCTTAGGGAACACCACAGGCCCCTACGGAACTGTACGAGACTCTACAGGCCCCTAGGGAACACCACAGGCCCCTACGGAACCCAACACAACTCTCTGGAAACTTATGGCACCCTACAAGCTCCTACCAACCCCTGCGGGCACTTACACAACCCTACAGGCCCCTACGGAATACTACCAGCCACTACGGAAACCTATGGCCCCTACGGAACTCTACGGAACCTGACAGAAACACTGTGGGCCCCTACAGGCCCTTGCGGGCACTTGCAGAACTCTGCAGGAACCCACGGAACTTTATGGAACCCTACCAGCCCCTACGGAAGGCTATGGACCCTTGCAGGCAGTTACGGAACGGTACAGGGCCCTACGGAACTTTACCAGCCACTACGGAACTCTACGGGCCCCTACGGAACCCTGCAGAACCCTCCAGAACCTTACAGAATCCCACGGATTCCTACAGACTCCTGCGGGCACTTACTCAACCCTAGAGGCCCCTACGGAACACTGCCAGCCCCTATGGAAGGAACCCTACGGGCCCCTACAGAACACTACTGGCTCCTGCGGTATTCTACAGGCCTCCTGGGAACCTACGAAGCTCTACGGAGCCCTATGGATCCTTACGGAACAGTACGGGCCCCTTCAGACCTCTGCGGGCGCTTATGGAAACCTACAGGACCCTACGGAACTGTACGAGGCTCTACAGGCCCTTAGGGAACACCACAGGCCCCTACGGAACTGTACGAGACTCTACAGGCCCCTAGGGAACACCACAGGCCCCTACGGAACCCAACACAACTCTCTGGAAACTTATGGCACCCTACAAGCTCCTACCAACCCCTGCGGGCACTTACACAACCCTACAGGCCCCTACGGAATACTACCAGCCACTACGGAAACCTATGGCCCCTACGGAACTCTACGGAACCTGACAGAAACACTGTGGGCCCCTACAGGCCCTTGCGGGCACTTGCAGAACTCTGCAGGAACCCACGGAACTTTATGGAACCCTACCAGCCCCTACGGAAGGCTATGGACCCTTGCAGGCAGTTACGGAACGGTACAGGGCCCTACGGAACTTTACCAGCCAGTACGGAACTCTACGGGCCCCTACGGAACCCTGCAGAACCCTCCAGAACCTTACAGAATCCCACGGATTCCTACAGACTCCTGCGGGCACTTACTCAACCCTAGAGGCCCCTACGGAACACTGCCAGCCCCTATGGAAGGAACCCTACGGGCCCCTACAGAACACTACTGGCTCCTGCGGTATTCTACAGGCCTCCTGGGAACCTACGAAGCTCTACGGAGCCCTATGGATCCTTACGGAACAGTACGGGCCCCTTCAAACCTCTGCGGGCGCTTATGGAAACCTACAGGACCCTACGGAACAGTACGAGGCTCTACAGGCCCTTAGGGAACACCACAGGCCCCTACGGAACTGTACGAGACTCTACAGGCCCCTAGGGAACACCACAGGCCCCTACGGAACCCTACACAACCCTCCGGAAACTTATGGCACCCTACAAGCTCCTACCAACCCCTGCGGGCACTTACACAACCCTACAGGCCCCTACGGAAATCTACGGGACTCCACGGGCCCCTAGGGCAGCCTACAGATTTTGACGGAACCCTACGAGCCCCTCTGGAACCCTACAGAATACTCCAGGACCCGACAGCACTCTACAAGACCCTTAGCAACACAACGGAACCTCACTAAAACCCTATGGGCTCCTACAGAACACTGCAGGTGCCAACGGAACCCTACAGACCCCTACGGAATACTACCAGCCACTACGGAAACCTATG
>NW_027414186.1:0-131599 GCF_964106895.1 Numenius arquata
GGCCCGTAGAGTTCCGTAGTGGCTGGTAAAGTTCCCTAGGGCCCTGTACCGTTCCGTAACTGCCTGCAAGGGTCTTTAGGCTTCCGTAGGGGCTGGTAGGGTTCCATAAAGTTCCGTGGGTTCCTGCAGAGTTCTGCAAGTGCCCGCAAGGGCCTGTAGGGGCCCACAGTGTTTCTGTCAGGTTCCGTAGAGTTCCGTAGGGGCCATAGGCTTCCGTAGCGGCTGGTAGTATTCCGTAGGGGTCTGTAGGGTTCCGTAGGCACCTGCAGTGTTCTGTAGGAGCCCATAGGGTTTTAGTGAGGTTTCGTTGTGTTGCTAAGGGTCTTGTAGAGTGCTGTCGGGTCCTGGAGTATTCTGTAGGGTTCCAGAGGGGCTCGTAGGGTTCCATCGAAATCTGTAGGCTTCCCTAGGGGCCCATAGAGTCCTGTAGATTTCCGCAGGGACCTGTAGGGTTGTGTAAGTGCCCGCAGGGGTTGGTAGGAGCTTGTTGGGTGCCATAAGTTTCCAAAGGGTTGTGTAGGGTTCCGTAGGGGCCTGTGGTGTTCCCTAGGGGCCTGTAGAGTCTCGTAGGGTTCCGTAGGGGCCTGTGGTGTTCCCTAGGGGCCTGTAGAGTCTCGTAGGGTTCCGTAGGGGCCTGTGGTGTTCCCTAGGGGCCTGTAGAGTCTCGTACAGTTCCGTAGGGTCCTGTAGGTTTCCATAAGCGCCCGCAGAGGTCTGAAGGGGCCCGTACTGTTCCGTAAGGATCCATAGGGCTCCGTAGAGCTTCGTAGGTTCCCTAGAGGCCTGTAGAGTACCGCAGGAGCCAGTAGTGTTCTGTAGGGGCCCGTAGGGTTCCTTCCATAGGGGCTGGCAGTGTTCCGTAGGGGCCTGTAGGATTGTGTAAGTGCCCGCAGGAGTCTGTAGGAATCCGTGGGATTCTGTAAGGTTCTGGAGGGTTCTGCAGGGTTCCGTAGAGGCCCGTAGAGTTCCGTAGTGGCTGCTAAAGTTCCGTAGGGCCCTGTGGGGTTCTGTATGGACCTGTAGGGTTCCGTAGGGGCCTGCAGGGTTCTGTAAGTGCCCGCAGGTGTCTTTAGGGTTCCGTAGGCACCTGCAGTGTTCTGTAGGAGCCCATAGGGTTTTCGTGAGGTTCCGTTGTGTTGCTAAGGGTCTTGTAGAGTGCTGTCGGGTCCTGGAGTATTCTGTAGGGTTCCAGAGGGGCTCGTAGGGTTCCGTCGAAATCTGTAGGCTTCCCTAGGGGCCCGTGGAGTCCCCTAGATTTCTGTAGGGGCCTGTAGGGTTGTGTAAGTGCCCGCAGGGGTTGGTAGGAGCTTGTAGGGTGCCATAAGTTTCCAGAGGGTTGTGTAGGGTTCCGTAGGGGCCTGTGGTGTTCCCTAGGGGCCTGTAGAGTCTCGTACGGTTCTGTAGGGGCCTGTGGTGTTCCCTAGGGCCTGTAGAGTCTCGTAGGGTTCCGTAGGGTCCTGTAGGTTTCCATAAGCGCCCGCAGAGGTCTGAAGGGGCCCGTACTGTTCCGTAAGGATCCATAGGGCTCCGTAGAGCTTCGTAGGTTCCCTAGAGGCCTCTGGAGTACCGCAGGAGCCAGTAGTGTTCTGTAGGGCCCCGTAGGGTTCCTTCCATAGGGGCTGGCAGTGTTCCGTAGGGTCCTCTAGGGTTGAGTAAGTGCCCGCAGGAGTCTGTAGGAATCCGTGGGATTCTGTAAGGTTCTGGAGGGTTCTGCAGGGTTCCGTAGGGGCCCGTAGAGTTCCGTAGTGGCTGGTAAAGTTCCCTAGGGCCCTGTACCGTTCCGTAACTGCCTGCAAGGGTCTTTAGGCTTCCGTAGGGGCTGGTAGGGTTCCATAAAGTTCCGTGGGTTCCTGCAGAGTTCTGCAAGTGCCCGCAAGGGCCTGTAGGGGCCCACAGTGTTTCTGTCAGGTTCCGTAGAGTTCCGTAGGGGCCATAGGCTTCCGTAGCGGCTGGTAGTATTCCGTAGGGGTCTGTAGGGTTCCGTAGGCACCTGCAGTGTTCTGTAGGAGCCCATAGGGTTTTAGTGAGGTTTCGTTGTGTTGCTAAGGGTCTTGTAGAGTGCTGTCGGGTCCTGGAGTATTCTGTAGGGTTCCAGAGGGGCTCGTAGGGTTCCATCGAAATCTGTAGGCTTCCCTAGGGGCCCATAGAGTCCTGTAGATTTCCGCAGGGACCTGTAGGGTTGTGTAAGTGCCCGCAGGGGTTGGTAGGAGCTTGTTGGGTGCCATAAGTTTCCAGAGGGTTGTGTAGGGTTCCGTAGGGGCCTGTGGTGTTCCCTAGGGGCCTGTAGAGTCTCGTACGGTTCCGTAGGGGCCTGTGGTGTTCCCTAGGGGCCTGTAGAGTCTCGTACAGTTCCGTAGGGTCCTGTAGGTTTCCATAAGCGCCCGCAGAGGTCTGAAGGGGCCCGTACTATTCCGTAAGGATCCATAGGGCTCCGTAGAGCTTCGTAGGTTCCCTAGAGGCCTCTGGAGTACCGCAGGAGCCAGTAGTGTTCTGTAGGGCCCCGTAGGGTTCCTTCCATAGGGGCTGGCAGTGTTCCGTAGGGTCCTCTAGGGTTGAGTAAGTGCCCGCAGGAGTCTGTAGGAATCCGTGGGATTCTGTAAGGTTCTGGAGGGTTCTGCAGGGTTCCGTAGGGGCCCGTAGAGTTCCGTAGTGGCTGGTAAAGTTCCCTAGGGCCCTGTACCGTTCCGTAACTGCCTGCAAGGGTCTTTAGGCTTCCGTAGGGGCTGGTAGGGTTCCATAAAGTTCCGTGGGTTCCTGCAGAGTTCTGCAAGTGCCCGCAAGGGCCTGTAGGGGCCCACAGTGTTTCTGTCAGGTTCCGTAGAGTTCCGTAGGGGCCATAGGTTTCCGTAGAGGCTGGTAGTATTCCGTAGGGGTCTGTAGGGTTCCGTAGGCACCTGCAGTGTTCTGTAGGAGCCCATAGGGTTTTTGTGAGGTTCTGTTGTGTTGCTAAGGGTCTTGTAGAGTGCTGTCGGGTCCTGGAGTATTCTGTAGGGTTCCAGAGGGGCTCGTAGGGTTCCGTCGAAATCTGTAGGGTTCCCTAGGGGCCCGTGGAGTCCCGTAGATTTCTGTAGGGGCCTGTAGGGTTGTGTAAGTGCCCGCAGGGGTTGGTAGGAGCTTGTAGGGTGCCATAAGTTTCCAGAGGGTTGTGTAGGGTTCCGTAGGGGCCTGTGGTGTTCCCTAGGGGCCTGTAGAGTCTCGTAGGGTTCTGTAGGGGCCTGTGGTGTTCCCTAGGGGCCTGTAGAGTCTCGTACAGTTCCGTAGGGTCCTGTAGGTTTCCATAAGCGCCCGCAGAGGTCTGAAGGGGCCCGTACTGTTCCGTAAGGATCCATAGGGTTCCGTAGAGCTTCGTAGGTTCCCTAGAGGCCTGTAGAGTACCGCAGGAGCCAGTAGTGTTCTGTAGGGGCCCGTAGGGTTCCTTCCATAGGGGCTGGCAGTGTTCCGTAGGGGCCTGTAGGATTGTGTAAGTGCCCGCAGCAGTCTGTAGGAGTCTGTGGGATTCTCTAAGGTTCCGGAGGGTTCTGCAGGGTTCCGTAGGGGCCCGTAGAGTTCCATAGTGGCTGGTAAAGTTCCGTAGGGCCCTGTGGGGTTCTGTATGGACCTGTAGGGTTCCGTAGGGGCCTGCAGGGTTCTGTAAGTGCCCGCAGGTGTCTGTAGGGTTCCGTAGGGGTCTGTAGGGTTCCGTAGGCGCCTGCAGTGTTCTGTAGGAGCCCATAGGGTTTTCGTGAGGTTCCGTTGTGTTGCTAAGGGTCTTGTAGAGTGCTGTCGGGTCCTGGAGTATTCTGTAGGGTTCCAGAGGGGCTCGTAGGGTTCCGTCGAAATCTGTAGGCTTCCCTAGGGGCCCGTGGAGTCCCGTAGATTTCTGTAGGGGCCTGTAGGGTTGTGTAAGTGCCCGCAGGGGTTGGTAGGAGCTTGTAGGGTGCCATAAGTTTCCAGAGGGTTGTGTAGGGTTCCGTAGGGGCCTGTGGTGTTCCCTAGGGGCCTGTAGAGTCTCGTACGGTTCTGTAGGGGCCTGTGGTGTTCCCTAGGGGCCTGTAGAGTCTCGTACAGTTCCGTAGGGTCCTGTAGGTTTCCATAAGCGCCCGCAGAGGTCTGAAGGGGCCCGTACTGTTCCGTAAGGATCCATAGGGCTCCGTAGAGCTTCGTAGGTTCCCTAGAGGCCTCTGGAGTCCCGCAGGAGCCAGTAGTGTTCTGTAGGGCCCCGTAGGGTTCCTTCCATAGGGGCTGGCAGTGTTCCGTAGGGTCCTCTAGGGTTGAGTAAGTGCCCGCAGGAGTCTGTAGGAATCCGTGGGATTCTGTAAGGTTCTGGAGGGTTCTGCAGGGTTCCGTAGGGGCCCGTAGAGTTCCGTAGTGGCTGGTAAAGTTCCCTAGGGCCCTGTACCGTTCCGTAACTGCCTGCAAGGGTCTTTAGGCTTCCGTAGGGGCTGGTAGGGTTCCATAAAGTTCCGTGGGTTCCTGCAGAGTTCTGCAAGTGCCCGCAAGGGCCTGTAGGGGCCCACAGTGTTTCTGTCAGGTTCCGTAGAGTTCCGTAGGGGCCATAGGTTTCCGTAGAGGCTGGTAGTATTCCGTAGGGGTCTGTAGGGTTCCGTAGGCACCTGCAGTGTTCTGTAGGAGCCCATAGGGTTTTTGTGAGGTTCTGTTGTGTTGCTAAGGGTCTTGTAGAGTGCTGTCGGGTCCTGGAGTATTCTGTAGGGTTCCAGAGGGGCTCGTAGGGTTCTGTCGAAATCTGTAGGGTTCCCTAGGGGCCCGTGGAGTCCCGTAGATTTCTGTAGGGGCCTGTAGGGTTGTGTAAGTGCCCGCAGGGGTTGGTAGGAGCTTGTAGGGTGCCATAAGTTTCCAGAGGGTTGTGTAGGGTTCCGTAGGGGCCTGTGGTGTTCCCTAGGGGCCTGTAGAGTCTCGTAGGGTTCTGTAGGGGCCTGTGGTGTTCCCTAGGGGCCTGTAGAGTCTCGTACAGTTCCGTAGGGTCCTGTAGGTTTCCATAAGCGCCCGCAGAGGTCTGAAGGGGCCCGTACTGTTCCGTAAGGATCCATAGGGTTCCGTAGAGCTTCGTAGGTTCCCTAGAGGCCTGTAGAGTACCGCAGGAGCCAGTAGTGTTCTGTAGGGGCCCGTAGGGTTCCTTCCATAGGGGCTGGCAGTGTTCCGTAGGGGCCTGTAGGATTGTGTAAGTGCCCGCAGCAGTCTGTAGGAGTCTGTGGGATTCTCTAAGGTTCCGGAGGGTTCTGCAGGGTTCCGTAGGGGCCCGTAGAGTTCCATAGTGGCTGGTAAAGTTCCGTAGGGCCCTGTGGGGTTCTGTATGGACCTGTAGGGTTCCGTAGGGGCCTGCAGGGTTCTGTAAGTGCCCGCAGGTGTCTGTAGGGTTCCGTAGGGGTCTGTAGGGTTCCGTAGGCGCCTGCAGTGTTCTGTAGGAGCCCATAGGGTTTTCGTGAGGTTCCGTTGTGTTGCTAAGGGTCTTGTAGAGTGCTGTCGGGTCCTGGAGTATTCTGTAGGGTTCCAGAGGGGCTCGTAGGGTTCCGTCGAAATCTGTAGGCTTCCCTAGGGGCCCGTGGAGTCCCGTAGATTTCTGTAGGGGCCTGTAGGGTTGTGTAAGTGCCCGCAGGGGTTGGTAGGAGCTTGTAGGGTGCCATAAGTTTCCAGAGGGTTGTGTAGGGTTCCGTAGGGGCCTGTGGTGTTCCCTAGGGGCCTGTAGAGTCTCGTACGGTTCTGTAGGGGCCTGTGGTGTTCCCTAGGGGCCTGTAGAGTCTCGTACAGTTCCGTAGGGTCCTGTAGGTTTCCATAAGCGCCCGCAGAGGTCTGAAGGGGCCCGTACTGTTCCGTAAGGATCCATAGGGCTCCGTAGAGCTTCGTAGGTTCCCTAGAGGCCTCTGGAGTCCCGCAGGAGCCAGTAGTGTTCTGTAGGGCCCCGTAGGGTTCCTTCCATAGGGGCTGGCAGTGTTCCGTAGGGTCCTCTAGGGTTGAGTAAGTGCCCGCAGGAGTCTGTAGGAATCCGTGGGATTCTGTAAGGTTCTGGAGGGTTCTGCAGGGTTCCGTAGGGGCCCGTAGAGTTCCGTAGTGGCTGGTAAAGTTCCCTAGGGCCCTGTACCGTTCCGTAACTGCCTGCAAGGGTCTTTAGGCTTCCGTAGGGGCTGGTAGGGTTCCTAAAGTTGCGTGGGTTCCTGCAGAGTTCTGCAAGTGCCCGCAAGGGCCTGTAGGGGCCCACAGTGTTTCTGTCAGGTTCCGTAGAGTTCCGTAGGGGCCATAGGTTTCCGTAGAGGCTGGTAGTATTCCGTAGGGGTCTGTAGGGTTCCGTAGGCACCTGCAGTGTTCTGTAGGAGCCCATAGGGTTTTCGTGAGGTTCCGTTGTGTTGCTAAGGGTCTTGTAGAGTGCTGTCGGGTCCTGGAGTATTCTGTAGGGTTCCAGAGGGGCTCGTAGGGTTCCGTCGAAATCTGTAGGCTTCCCTAGGGGCCCGTGGAGTCCCCTAGATTTCTGTAGGGGCCTGTAGGGTTGTGTAAGTGCCCGCAGGGGTTGGTAGGAGCTTGTAGGGTGCCATAAGTTTCCAGAGGGTTGTGTAGGGTTCCGTAGGGGCCTGTGGTGTTCCCTAGGGGCCTGTAGAGTCTCGTAGGGTTCTGTAGGGGCCTGTGGTGTTCCCTAGGGGCCTGTAGAGTCTCGTACAGTTCCGTAGGGTCCTGTAGGTTTCCATAAGCGCCCGCAGAGGTCTGAAGGGGCCCGTACTGTTCCGTAAGGATCCATAGGGCTCCGTAGAGCTTCGTAGGTTCCCTAGAGGCCTGTAGAGTACCGCAGGAGCCAGTAGTGTTCTGTAGGGGCCCGTAGGGTTCCTTCCATAGGGGCTGGCAGTGTTCCGTAGGGGCCTGTAGGATTGTGTAAGTGCCCGCAGCAGTCTGTAGGAGTCTGTGGGATTCTATAAGGTTCCGGAGGGTTCTGCAGGGTTCCGTAGGGGCCCGTAGAGTTCCGTAGTGGCTGCTAAAGTTCCGTAGGGCCCTGTGGGGTTCTGTATGGACCTGTAGGGTTCCGTAGGGGCCTGCAGGGTTCTGTAAGTGCCCGCAGGTGTCTGTAGGGTTCCGTAGGGGTCTGTAGGGTTCCGTAGGCGCCTGCAGTGTTCTGTAGGAGCCCATAGGGTTTTCGTGAGGTTCCGTTGTGTTGCTAAGGGTCTTGTAGAGTGCTGTCGGGTCCTGGAGTATTCTGTAGGGTTCCAGAGGGGCTCGTAGGGTTCCATCGAAATCTGTAGGCTTCCCTAGGGGCCCGTGGAGTCCTGTAGATTTCCGTAGGGGCCTGTAGGGTTATGTAAGTGCCCGCAGGGGTTGGTAGGAGCTTGTAGGGTGCCATAAGTTTCCAGAGGGTTGTGTAGGGTTCCGTAGGGGCCTGTGGTGTTCCCTAGGGGCCTGTAGAGTCTCGTACGGTTCTGTAGGGGCCTGTGGTGTTCCCTAGGGGCCTGTAGAGTCTCGTACAGTTCCGTAGGGTCCTGTAGGTTTCCATAAGCGCCCGCAGAGGTCTGAAGGGGGCCGTACTGTTCCGTAAGGATCCATAGGGCTCCGTAGAGCTTCGTAGGTTCCCTAGAGGCCTCTGGAGTACCGCAGGAGCCAGTAGTGTTCTGTAGGGCCCCGTAGGGTTCCTTCCATAGGGGCTGGCAGTGTTCCGTAGGGTCCTCTAGGGTTGAGTAAGTGCCCGCAGGAGTCTGTAGGAATCCGTGGGATTCTGTAAGGTTCTGGAGGGTTCTGCAGGGTTTCGTAGGGGCCCGTAGAGTTCCGTAGTGGCTGGTAAAGTTCCCTAGGGCCCTGTACCGTTCCGTAACTGCCTGCAAGGGTCTTTAGGCTTCCGTAGGGGCTGGTAGGGTTCCATAAAGTTCCGTGGGTTCCTGCAGAGTTCTGCAAGTGCCCGCAAGGGCCTGTAGGGGCCCACAGTGTTTCTGTCAGGTTCCGTAGAGTTCCGTAGGGGCCATAGGTTTCCGTAGAGGCTGGTAGTATTCCGTAGGGGTCTGTAGGGTTCCATAGGCACCTGCAGTGTTCTGTAGGAGCCCATAGGGTTTTCGTGAGGTTCCGTTGTGTTGCTAAGGGTCTTGTAGAGTGCTGTCGGGTCCTGGAGTATTCTGTAGGGTTCCAGAGGGGCTCGTAGGGTTCCGTCGAAATCTGTAGGGTTCCCTAGGGGCCCGTAGAGTCTCGTAGATTTCCGTAGGGGCCTGTAGGGTTATGTAAGTGCCCGCAGGGGTTGGTAGGAGCTTGTAGGGTGCCATAAGTTTCCAGAGGGTTGTGTAGGGTTCCGTAGGGGCCTGTGGTGTTCCCTAGGGGCCTGTAGAGTCTCGTACAGTTCCGTAGGGTCCTGTAGGTTTCCATAAGCGCCCGCAGAGGTCTGAAGGGGGCCGTACTGTTCCGTAAGGATCCATAGGGCTCCGTAGAGCTTCGTAGGTTCCCTAGAGGCCTCTGGAGTACCGCAGGAGCCAGTAGTGTTCTGTAGGGGCCCGTAGGGTTCCTTCCATAGGGGCTGGCAGTGTTCCGTAGGGGCCTGTAGGGTTGTGTAAGTGCCCGCAGCAGTCTGTAGGAGTCTGTGGGATTCTATAAGGTTCCGGATTGTTCTGCAGGGTTCCGTAGGGGCCCATAGAGTTCCGTAGTGGCTGGTAAAGTTCCGTAGGGCCCTGTGGGGTTCTGTATGGACCTGTAGGGTTCCGTAGGGGCCTGCAGGGTTCTGTAAGTGCCCGCAGGTGTCTGTAGGGTTCCGTAGGGGTCTGTAGGGTTCCGTAGGCGCCTGCAGTGTTCTGTAGGAGCCCATAGGGTTTTTGTGAGGTTCCGTTGTGTTGCTAAGGGTCTTGTAGAGTGCTGTCGGGTCCTGGAGTATTCTGTAGGGTTCCAGAGGGGCTCGTAGGGTTCTGTCGAAATCTGTAGGCTTCCCTAGGGGCCCGTGGAGTCCCGTAGATTTCCGTAGGGGCCTGTAGGGTTGTGTAAGTGCCTGCAGGGGTTGGTAGGAGCTTGTAGGGTGCCATAAGTTTCCAGAGGGTTGTGTAGGGTTCCGTAGGGGCCTGTGGTGTTCCCTAGGGGCCTGTAGAGTCTCGTACAGTTCCGTAGGGTCCTGTAGGTTTCCATAAGCGCCCGCAGAGGTCTGAAGGGGGCCGTACTGTTCCGTAAGGATCCATAGGGCTCCGTAGAGCTTCGTAGGTTCCCTAGAGGCCTGTAGAGTACCGCAGGAGCCAGTAGTGTTCTGTAGGGGCCCGTAGGGTTCCTTCCATAGGGGCTGGCAGTGTTCCGTAGGGGCCTGTAGGATTTTGTAAGTGGCAGCAGCAGTATCTAGGAGTCTGTGGGATTCTAGAAGGTTCCGGATTGTTCTGCAGGGTTCCGTAGGGGCCCATAGAGTTCCGTAGTGGCTGGTAAAGTTCCGTAGGGCCCTGTGGGGTTCTGTATGGACCTGTAGGGTTCCGTAGGGGCCTGCAGGGTTCTGTAAGTGCCCGCAGGTGTCTGTAGGGGTCTGTAGGGTTCCGTAGGCGCCTGCAGTGTTCTGTAGGAGCCCATAGGGTTTTTGTGAGGTTCCGTTGTGTTGCTAAGGGTCTTGTAGAGTGCTGTCGTGTCCTGGAGTATTCTGTAGGGTTCCAGAGGGGCTCGTAGGGTTCCATCGAAATCTGTAGGCTTCCCTAGGGGCCCGTACAGATTTCCGTAGGGGCCTGTAGGGTTATGTAAGTGCCCGCAGGGGTTGGTAGGAGCTTGTAGGGTGCCATAAGTTTCCAGAGGGTTGTGTAGGGTACCGTAGGGGCCTGTGGTGTTCCCTAGGGGCCTGTAGAGTCTCGTACAGTTCCGTAGGGTCCTGTAGGTTTCCATAAGCGCCCGCAGAGGTCTGAAGGGGCCCGTACTGTTCCGTAAGGATCCATAGGGCTCCGTAGAGCTTCGTAGGTTCCCTAGAGGCCTGTAGAGTACCGCAGGAGCCAGTAGTGTTCTGTAGGGGCCCGTAGGGTTCCTTCCATAGGGGCTGGCAGTGTTCCGTAGGGGCCTGTAGGATTGTGTAAGTGCCCGCAGCAGTCTGTAGGAGTCTGTGGGATTCTATAAGGTTCCGGAGGGTTCTGCAGGGTTCCGTAGGGGCCCGTAGAGTTCCGTAGTGGCTGCTAAAGTTCCGTAGGGCCCTGTGGGGTTCTGTATGGACCTGTAGGGTTCCGTAGGGGCCTGCAGGGTTCTGTAAGTGCCCGCAGGTGTCTGTAGGGTTCCGTAGGGGTCTGTAGGGTTCCGTAGGCGCCTGCAGTGTTCTGTAGGAGCCCATAGGGTTTTCGTGAGGTTCCGTTGTGTTGCTAAGGGTCTTGTAGAGTGCTGTCGGGTCCTGGAGTATTCTGTAGGGTTCCAGAGGGGCTCGTAGGGTTCCGTCGAAATCTGTAGGCTTCCCTAGGGGCCCGTACAGATTTCCGTAGGGGCCTGTAGGGTTGTGTAAGTGCCTGCAGGGGTTGGTAGGAGCTTGTAGGGTGCCATAAGTTTCCAGAGGGTTGTGTAGGGTTCCGTAGGGGCCTGTGGTGTTCCCTAGGGGCCTGTAGAGTCTCGTACCGTTCCGTAGGGGCCTGTGGTGTTCCCTAGGGGCCTGTAGAGTCTCATACAGTTCCGTAGGGTCCTGTAGGTTTCCATAAGCGCCCGTAGAGGTCTGAAGGGGGCCGTACTATTCCGTAAGGTTCCATAGGGCTCCGTAGAGCTTCGTAGGTTCCCTAGAGGCCTCTGGAGTACCGCAGGAGCCAGTAGTGTTCTGTAGGGGCCCGTAGGGTTCCTTCCATAGGGGCTGGCAGTGTTCCGTAGGGGCCTGTAGGATTGTGTAAGTGCCCGCAGCAGTCTGTAGGAGTCTGTGGGATTCTATAAGGTTCCAGAGGGTTCTGCAGGGTTCCGTAGGGGCCCGTAGAGTTCCGTAGTGGCTGCTAAAGTTCCGTAGGGCCCTGTGGGGTTCTGTATGGACCTGTAGGGTTCCGTAGGGGCCTGCAGGGTTCTGTAAGTGCCCGCAGGTGTCTGTAGGGTTCCGTAGGGGTCTGTAGGGTTCCGTAGGCGCCTGCAGTGTTCTGTAGGAGCCCATAGGGTTTTCGTGAGGTTCCGTTGTGTTGCTAAGGGTCTTGTAGAGTGCTGTCGGGTCCTGGAGTATTCTGTAGGGTTCCAGAGGGGCTCGTAGGGTTCCATCGAAATCTGTAGGCTTCCCTAGGGGCCCGTACAGATTTCCGTAGGGGCCTGTAGGGTTATGTAAGTGCCCGCAGGGGTTGGTAGGAGCTTGTAGGGTGCCATAAGTTTCCAGAGGGTTGTGTAGGGTTCCGTAGGGGCCTGTGGTGTTCCCTAGGGGCCTGTAGAGTCTCGTAGGGTTCCGTAGGGGCCTGTGGTGTTCCCTAGGGGCCTGTAGAGTCTCGTACAGTTCCGTAGGGTCCTGTAGGTTTCCATAAGCGCCCGCAGAGGTCTGAAGGGGCCCGTACTGTTCCATAAGGATCCATAGGGATCCGTAGAGCTTCGTAGGTTCCCTAGAGGCCTCTGGAGTACCGCAGGAGCCAGTAGTGTTCTGTAGGGGCCCGTAGGGTTCCTTCCATAGGGGCTGGCAGCGTTCCGTAGGGGCCTGTAGGATTGTGTAAGTGCCCGCAGCAGTCTGTAGGAGTCTGTGGGATTCTATAAGGTTCCGGATTGTTCTGCAGGGTTCCGTAGGGGCCCGTAGAGTTCCGTAGTGGCTGGTAAAGTTCCGTAGGGCCCTGCAGGGCTCTGTAAGTGCCCGCAGGTGTCTGTAGGGTTCCGTAGGGGTCTGTAGGGTTCCGTAGGCGCCTGCAGTGTTCTGTAGGAGCCCATAGGGTTTTCGTGAGGTTCCGTTGTGTTGCTAAGGCTCTTGTAGAGTGCTGTCGGGTCCTGGAGTATTCTGTAGGGTTCCAGAGGGGCTCGTAGGGTTCCATCGAAATCTGTAGGCTTCCCTAGGGGCCCGTACAGATTTCCGTAGGGGCCTGTAGGGTTGAGTAAGTGCCAGCAGCAGTCTGTAGGAGTCTGTGGGATTCTATAAGGTTCCGGATTGTTCTGCAGGGTTCCGTAGGGGCCCGTAGAGTTCCGTAGTGGCTGGTAAAGTTCCGTAGGGCCCTGTGGGGTTCTGTATGGACCTGTAGGGTTCCGTAGGGGCCTGCAGGGTTCTGTAAGTGCCCGCAGATGTCTGTAGGGGTCTGTAGGGTTCCGTAGGCGCCTGCAGTGTTCTGTAGGAGCCCATAGGGTTTTTGTGAGGTTCCGTTGTGTTGCTAAGGGTCTTGTAGAGTGCTGTCGGGTCCTGGAGTATTCTGTAGGGTTCCAGAGGGGCTCGTAGGGTTCTGTCGAAATCTGTAGGCTTCCCTTGGGGCCCGTAGAGTCCCATAGATTTCCGTAGGGGCCTGTAGGGTTGTGTAAGTGCCTGCAGGGGTTGGTAGGAGCTTGTAGGGTGCCATAAGTTTCCAGAGGGTTGTGTAGGGTTCCGTAGGGGCCTGTCGTGTTCCCTAGGGGCCTGTAGAGTCTCGTAGGGTTCCGTAGGGGCCTGTGGTGTTCCCTAGGGGCCTGTAGAGTCTCCTACAGTTCCGTAGGGTCCTGTAGGTTTCCATAAGCGCCCGCAGAGGTCTGAAGGGGGCCGTACTGTTCCGTAAGGATCCATAGGGTTCCGTAGAGCTTCGTAGGTTCCCTAGAGGCCTGTAGAGTACTGCAGGAGCCAGTAGTGCTCTGTAGGGGCCCGTAGGGTTCCTTCCATAGGGGCTGGCAGTGTTCCGTAGGGGCCTAAAGGGTTATGTAAGTGCCAGCAGCAGTCTGTAGGAGTCTGTGGGATTCTATAAGGTTCCGGATTGTTCTGCAGGGTTCCGTAGGGACCCGTAGAGTTCCGTAGTGGCTGGTAAAGTTCCGTAGGGCCCTGTGGGGTTCTGTATGGACCTGTAGGGTTCCGTAGGGGCCTGCAGGGTTCTGTAAGTGCCCGCAGGTGTCTGTAGGGTTCCGTAGGGGTCTGTAGGGTTCCGTAGGCGCCTGCAGTGTTCTGTAGGAGCCCATAGGGTTTTCGTGAGGTTCCGTTGTGTTGCTAAGGGTCTTGTAGAGTGCTGTCGGGTCCTGGAGTATTCTGTAGGGTTCCAGAGGGGCTCGTAGGGTTCCGTCGAAATCTGTAGGCTTCCCTAGGGGCCCGTACAGATTTCCGTAGGGGCCTGTAGGGTTATGTAAGTGCCCGCAGGGGTTGGTAGGAGCTTGTAGGGTGCCATAAGTTTCCAGAGGGTTGTGTAGGGTTCCGTAGGGGCCTGTGGTGTTCCCTAGGGGCCTGTAGAGTCTCGTACAGTTCCGTAGGGTCCTGTAGGTTTCCATAAGCGCCCGCAGAGGTCTGAAGGGGGCTGTACTGTTCCGTAAGGATCCATAGGGCTCCGTAGAGCTTCGTAGGTTCCCTAGAGGCCTGTAGAGTACCGCAGGAGCCAGTAGTGTTCTGTAGGGGCCCGTAGGGTTCCTTCCATAGGGGCTGGCAGTGTTCCGTAGGGGCCTGTAGGATTGTGTAAGTGGCAGCAGCAGTCTGTAGGAGTCTGTGGGATTCTATAAGGTTCCGGATTGTTCTGCAGGGTTCCGTAGGGGCCCGTAGAGTTCCGTAGTGGCTGGTAAAGTTCCGTAGGGCCCTGCAGGGTTCTGTAAGTGCCCGCAGGTGTCTGTAGGGTTCCGTAGGGGTCTGTAGGGTTCCGTAGGCGCCTGCAGTGTTCTGTAGGAGCCCATAGGGTTTTCGTGAGGTTCTGTTGTGTTGCTAAGGGTCTTGTAGAGTGCTGTCGGGTCCTGGAGTATTCTGTAGGGTTCCAGAGGGGCTCGTAGGGTTCCATCGAAATCTGTAGGCTTCCCTAGGGGCCCGTACAGATTTCCGTAGGGGCCTGTAGGGTTGTGTAAGTGCCTGCAGGGGTTGGTAGGAGCTTGTAGGGTGCCATAAGTTTCCAGAGGGTTGTGTAGGGTTCCGTAGGGGCCTGTGGTGTTCCCTAGGGGCCTGTAGAGTCTCGTAGGGTTCCGTAGGGGCCTGTGGTGTTCCCTAGGGGCTTGTAGAGTCTCGTACAGTTCCGTAGGGTCCTGTAGGTTTCCATAAGCGCCCGCAGAGGTCTGAAGGGGGCTGTACTGTTCCGTAAGGATCCATAGGGTTCCGTAGAGCTTCGTAGGTTCCCTAGAGGCCTGTAGAGTACTGCAGGAGCCAGTAGTGCTCTGTAGGGGCCCGTAGGGTTCCTTCCATAGGGGCTGGCAGTGTTCCGTAGGGGCCTGTAGGGTTGTGTAAGTGCCCGCAGCAGTCTGTAGGAGTCTGTGGGATTCTATAAGGTTCCGGAGGGTTCTGCAGGGTTCCGTAGGGGCCCGTAGAGTTCCGTAGTGGCTGCTAAAGTTCCGTAGGGCCCTGTGGGGTTCTGTATGGACCTGTAGGGTTCCGTAGGGGCCTGCAGGGTTCTGTAAGTGCCCGCAGGTGTCTGTAGGGTTCCGTAGGGGTCTGTAGGGTTCCGTAGACGCCTGCAGTGTTCTGTAGGAGCCCATAGGGTTTTCGTGAGGTTCCGTTGTGTTGCTAAGGGTCTTGTAGAGTGCTGTCGGGTCCTGGAGTATTCTGTAGGGTTCCAGAGGGGCTCGTAGGGTTCCATCGAAATCTGTAGGCTTCCCTAGGGGCCCGTACAGATTTCCGTAGGGGCCTGTAGGGTTATGTAAGTGCCCGCAGGGGTTGGTAGGAGCTTGTAGGGTGCCATAAGTTTCCAGAGGGTTGTGTAGGGTTCCGTAGGGGCCTGTGGTGTTCCCTAGGGGCCTGTAGAGTCTCGTACAGTTCCGTAGGGGCCTGTAGGTTTCCATAAGCGCCCGCAGAGGTCTGAAGGGGGCTGTACTGTTCCGTAAGGATCCATAGGGCTCCGTAGAGCTTCGTAGGTTCCCTAGAGGCCTGTAGAGTACCGCAGGAGCCAGTAGTGTTCTGTAGGGGCCCGTAGGGTTCCTTCCATAGGGGCTGGCAGTGTTCCGTAGGGGCCTGTAGGATTGTGTAAGTGGCAGCAGCAGTCTGTAGGAGTCTGTGGGATTCTATAAGGTTCCGGATTGTTCTGCAGGGTTCCGTAGGGGCCCGTAGAGTTCCGTAGTGGCTGGTAAAGTTCCGTAGGGCCCTGCAGGGTTCTGTAAGTGCCCGCAGGTGTCTGTAGGGTTCCGTAGGGGTCTGTAGGGTTCCGTAGGCGCCTGCAGTGTTCTGTAGGAGCCCATAGGGTTTCCGTGAGGTTCTGTTGTGTTGCTAAGGGTCTTGTAGAGTGCTGTCGGGTCCTGGAGTATTCTGTAGGGTTCCAGAGGGGCTCGTAGGGTTGCATCGAAATCTGTAGGCTTCCCTAGGGGCCCGTACAGATTTCCGTAGGGGCCTGTAGGGTTATGTAAGTGCCCGCAGGG
The DNA here is from genome assembly GCF_964106895.1 of Numenius arquata. NCBI lineage: Eukaryota > Metazoa > Chordata > Aves > Charadriiformes > Scolopacidae > Numenius > Numenius arquata. The sequence goes on from NW_027414186.1 coordinate 15,310, forward strand.
GTTGGTAGGAGCTTGTAGGGTGCCATAAGTTTCCAGAGGGTTGTGTAGGGTTCCGTAGGGGCCTGTGGTGTTCCCTAGGGGCCTGTAGAGTCTCGTAGGGTTCCGTAGGGGCCTGTGGTGTTCCCTAGGGGCCTGTAGAGTCTCGTACAGTTCCGTAGGGTCCTGTAGGTTTCCATAAGCGCCCGCAGAGGTCTGAAGGGGGCTGTACTATTCCGTAAGGTTCCATAGGGCTCCGTAGAGCTTCGTAGGTTCCCTAGAGGCCTCTGAAGTACCGCAGGAGCCAGTAGTGTTCTGTAGGGGCCCGTAGGGTTCCTTCCATAGGGGCTGGCAGGGTTCCGTAGGGGCCTGTAGGATTGTGTAAGTGCCCGCAGCAGTCTGTAGGAGTCTGTGGGATTCTATAAGGTTCCGGAGGGTTCTGCAGGGTTCCGTAGGGGCCCGTAGAGTTCCGTAGTGGCTGCTAAAGTTCCGTAGGGCCCTGTGGGGTTCTGTATGGACCTGTAGGGTTCCGTAGGCGCCTGCAGGGTTCTGTAAGTGCCCGCAGGTGTCTGTAGGGTTCCGTAGGGGTCTGTAGGGTTCCGTAGGCTCCTGCAGTGTTCTGTAGGAGCCCATAGGGTTTTCGTGAGGTTCCGTTGTGTTGCTAAGGGTCTTGTAGAGTGCTGTCGGGTCCTGGAGTATTCTGTAGGGTTCCAGAGGGGCTCGTAGGGTTCCGTCGAAATCTGTAGGCTTACCTAGGGGCCCGTACAGATTTCCGTAGGGGCCTGTAGGGTTGTGTAAGTGCCCGCAGGGGTTGGTAGGAGCTTGTAGGGTGCCATAAGTTTCCAGAGGGTTGTGTAGGGTTCCGTAGGGGCCTGTGGTGTTCCCTAGGGGCCTGTAGAGTCTCGTACAGTTCCGTAGGGTCCTGTAGGTTTCCATAAGCGCCCGCAGAGGTCTGAAGGGGCCCGTACTGTTCCGTAAGGATCCATAGGGTTCCGTAGAGCTTCGTAGGTTCCCTAGAGGCCTGTAGAGTACTGCAGGAGCCAGTAGTGCTCTGTAGGGGCCCGTAGGGTTCCTTCCATAGGGGCTGGCATTGTTCCGTAGGGGCCTGTAGGATTGTGTAAGTGCCCGCAGCAGTCTGTAGGAGTCTGTGGGATTCTATAAGGTTCCGGAGGGTTCTGCAGGGTTCCGTAGGGGCCCGTAGAGTTCCGTAGTGGCTGGTAAAGTTCCGTAGGGCCCTACAGGGCTCTGTAAGGGCCCGCAGGTGTCTGTAGGGTTCCGTAGGGGCCTGCAGTGTTCTGTAGGAGCCCATAGGGTTTTCGTGAGGTTCCGTTGTGTTGCTAAGGGTCTTGTAGAGTGCTGTCGGGTCCTGGAGTATTCTGTAGGGTTCCAGAGGGGCTCGTAGGGTTCCATCGAAATCTGTAGGCTTCCCTAGGGGCCCGTACAGATTTCCGTAGGGGCCTGTAGGGTTGTGTAAGTGCCCGCAGGGGTTGGTAGGAGCTTGTAGGGTGCCATAAGTTTCCAGAGGGTTGTGTAGGGTTCCGTAGGGGCCTGTGGTGTTCCCTAGGGGCCTGTAGAGTCTCGTAGGGTTCTGTAGGGGCCTGTGGTGTTCCCTAGGGGCCTGTAGAGTCTCGTACAGTTCCGTAGGGTCCTGTAGGTTTCCATAAGCGCCCGCAGAGGTCTGAAGGGGGCCGTACTGTTCCGTAAGGATCCATAGGGCTCCGTAGAGCTTCGTAGGTTCCCTAGAGGCCTGTAGAGTACCGCAGGAGCCAGTAGTGTTCTGTAGGGGCCCGTAGGGTTCCTTCCATAGGGGCTGGCAGTGTTCCGTAGGGGCCTGTAGGGTTGTGTAAGTGCCAGCAGCAGTCTGTAGGAGTCTGTGGGATTCTATAAGGTTCCGGATTGTTCTGCAGGGTTCCGTAGGGGCCCGTAGAGTTCCGTAGTGGCTGGTAAAGTTCCGTAGGGCCCTGCAGGGTTCTGTAAGTGCCCGCAGGTGTCTGTAGGGTTCCGTAGGGGTCTGTAGGGTTCCGTAGGCGCCTGCAGTGTTCTGTAGGAGCCCATAGGGTTTTCGTGAGGTTCCGTTGTGTTGCTAAGGGTCTTGTAGAGTGCTGTCGGGTCCTGGAGTATTCTGTAGGGTTCCAGAGGGGCTCGTAGGGTTCCGTCGAAATCTGTAGGCTTCCCTAGGGGCCCGTACAGATTTCCGTAGGGGCCTGTAGGGTTATGTAAGTGCCCGCAGGGGTTGGTAGGAGCTTGTAGGGTGCCATAAGTTTCCAGAGGGTTGTGTAGGGTTCCGTAGGGGCCTGTGGTGTTCCCTAGGGGCCTGTAGAGTCTCGTACAGTTCCGTAGGGTCCTGTAGGTTTCCATAAGCGCCCGCAGAGGTCTGAAGGGGCCCGTACTATTCCGTAAGGTTCCATAGGGCTCCGTAGAGCTTCGTAGGTTCCCTAGAGGCCTGTAGAGTCCCGCAGGAGCCAGTAGTGTTCTGTAGGGGCCCGTAGGGTTCCTTCCATAGGGGCTGGCAGTGTTCCGTAGGGGCCTGTAGGGTTGTGTAAGTGCCAGCAGCAGTCTGTAGGAGTCTGTGGGATTCTATAAGGTTCCGGATTGTTCTGCAGGGTTCCGTAGGGGCCCGTAGAGTTCCGTAGTGGCTGGTAAAGTTCCGTAGGGGCCTGCAGGGTTCTGTAAGTGCCCGCAGGTGTCTGTAGGGTTCCGTAGGGGTCTGTAGGGTTCCGTAGGCACCTGCAGTGTTCTGTAGGAGCCCATAGGGTTTTCGTGAGGTTCTGTTGTGTTGCTAAGGGTCTTGTAGAGTGCTGTCGGGTCCTGGAGTATTCTGTAGGGTTCCGGAGGGGCTCGTAGGGTTCCATCGAAATCTGTAGGCTTCCCTAGGGGCCCGTACAGATTTCCGTAGGGGCCTGTAGGGTTGTGTAAGTGCCAGCAGCAGTCTGTAGGAGTCTGTGGGATTCTATAAGGTTCCGGATTGTTCTGCAGGGTTCCGTAGGGGCCCGTAGAGTTCCGTAGTGGCGGGTAAAGTTCCGTAGGGCCCTGTGGGGTTCTGTATGGACCTGTAGGGTTCCGTAGGGGCCTGCAGGGTTCTGTAAGTGCCCGCAGGTGTCTGTAGGGTTCCGTAGGGGTCTGTAGGGTTCCGTAGGCGCCTGCAGTGTTCTGTAGGAGCCCATAGGGTTTTCGTGAGGTTCTGTTGTGTTGCTAAGGGTCTTGTAGAGTGCTGTCGGGTCCTGGAGTATTCTGTAGGGTTCCAGAGGGGCTCGTAGGGTTCCGTTGAAATCTGTAGGCTTCCCTAGGGGCCCGTACAGATTTCCGTAGGGGCCTGTAGGGTTATGTAAGTGCCCGCAGGGGTTGGTAGGAGCTTGTAGGGTGCCATAAGTTTCCAGAGGGTTGTGTAGGGTTCCGTAGGGGCCTGTGGTGTTCCCTAGGGGCCTGTAGAGTCTCGTACAGTTCCGTAGGGTCCTGTAGGTTTCCATAAGCGCCCGCAGAGGTCTGAAGGGGCCCGTACTGTTCCATAAGGATCCATAGGGCTCCGTAGAGCTTCGTAGGTTCCCTAGAGGCCTGTAGAGTCCCGCAGGAGCCAGTAGTGTTCTGTAGGGGCCCGTAGGGTTCCTTCCATAGGGGCTGGCAGTGTTCCGTAGGGGCCTGTAGGATTGTGTAAGTGGCAGCAGCAGTCTGTAGGAGTCTGAGGGATTCTATAAGGTTCCGGATTGTTCTGCAGGGTTCCGTAGGGGCCCGTAGAGTTCCGTAGTGGCTGGTAAAGTTCCGTAGGGGCCTGCAGGGTTCTGTAAGTGCCCGCAGGTGTCTGTAGGGTTCCGTAGGGGTCTGTAGGGTTCCGTAGGCGCCTGCAGTGTTCTGTAGGAGCCCATAGGGTTTTCGTGAGGTTCCGTTGTGTTGCTAAGGGTCTTGTAGAGTGCTGTCGGGTCCTGGAGTATTCTGTAGGGTTCCAGAGGGGCTCGTAGGGTTCCGTCGAAATCTGTAGGCTTCCCTAGGGGCCCGTACAGATTTCCGTAGGGGCCTGTAGGGTTATGTAAGTGCCCGCAGGGGTTGGTAGGAGCTTGTAGGGTGCCATAAGTTTCCAGAGGGTTGTGTAGGGTTCCGTAGGGGCCTGTGGTGTTCCCTAGGGGCCTGTAGAGTCTCGTAGGGTTCCGTAGGGGCCTGTGGTGTTCCCTAGGGGCCTGTAGAGTCTCGTACAGTTCCGTAGGGTCCTGTAGGTTTCCATAAGCGCCCGCAGAGGTCTGAAGGGGGCCGTACTATTCCGTAAGGTTCCATAGGGCTCCGTAGAGCTTCGTAGGTTCCCTAGAGGCCTGTAGAGTCCCGCAGGAGCCAGTAGTGTTCTGTAGGGGCCCGTAGGGTTCCTTCCATAGGGGCTGGCAGTGTTCCGTAGGGGCCTGTTGGATTGTGTAAGTGGCAGCAGCAGTCTGTAGGAGTCTGTGGGATTCTATAAGGTTCCGGATTGTTCTGCAGGGTTCCGTAGGGGCCCGTAGAGTTCCGTAGTGGCTGGTAAAGTTCCGTAGGGGCCTGCAGGGTTCTGTAAGTGCCCGCAGGTGTCTGTAGGGTTCCGTAGGGGTCTGCAGTGTTCTGTAGGAGCCCATAGGGTTTTCGTGAGGTTCCGTTGTGTTGCTAAGGGTCTTGTAGAGTGCTGTCGGGTCCTGGAGTATTCTGTAGGGTTCCAGAGGGGCTCGTAGGGTTCCATCGAAATCTGTAGGCTTCCCTAGGGGCCCGTACAGATTTCCGTAGGGGCCTGTAGGGTTGTGTAAGTGCCAGCAGCAGTCTGTAGGAGTCTGTGGGATTCTATAAGGTTCCGGATTGTTCTGCAGGGTTCCGTAGGGGCCCGTAGAGTTCCGTAGTGGCTGCTAAAGTTCCGTAGGGCCCTGTGGGGTTCTGTATGGACCTGTAGGGTTCCGTAGGGGCCTGCAGGGTTCTGTAAGTGCCCGCAGGTGTCTGTAGGGTTCCGTAGGGGTCTGTAGGGTTCCGTAGGCGCCTGCAGTGTTCTGTAGGAGCCCATAGGGTTTTCGTGAGGTTCCGTTGTGTTGCTAAGGGTCTTGTAGAGTGCTGTCGGGTCCTGGAGTATTCTGTAGGGTTCCAGAGGGGCTCGTAGGGTTCCGTCGAAATCTGTAGGCTTCCCTAGGGGCCCGTACAGATTTCCGTAGGGGCCTGTAGGGTTGTGTAAGTGCCCGCAGGGGTTGGTAGGAGCTTGTAGGGTGCCATAAGTTTCCAGAGGGTTGTGTAGGGTTCCGTAGGGGCCTGTGGTGTTCCCTAGGGGCCTGTAGAGTCTCGTAGGGTTCTGTAGGGGCCTGTGGTGTTCCCTAGGGGCCTGTAGAGTCTCGTACAGTTCCGTAGGGTCCTGTAGGTTTCCATAAGCGCCCGCAGAGGTCTGAAGGGGCCCGTACTGTTCCATAAGGATCCATAGGGCTCCGTAGAGCTTCGTAGGTTCCCTAGAGGCCTCTGGAGTACCGCAGGAGCCAGTAGTGTTCTGTAGGGGCCCGTAGGGTTCCTTCCATAGGGGCTGGCAGCGTTCCATAGGGGCCTGTAGGATTGTGTAAGTGCCCGCAGCAGTCTGTAGGAGTCTGTGGGATTCTATAAGGTTCCGGAGGGTTCTGCAGGGTTCCGTAGGGGCCCGTAGAGTTCCGTAGTGGCTGCTAAAGTTCCGTAGGGCCCTGTGGGGTTCTGTATGGACCTGTAGGGTTCCGTAGGGGCCTGCAGGGTTCTGTAAGTGCCCGCAGGTGTCTGTAGGGTTCCGTAGGGGTCTGTAGGGTTCCGTAGGCGCCTGCAGTGTTCTGTAGGAGCCCATAGGGTTTTCGTGAGGTTCCGTTGTGTTGCTAAGGGTCTTGTAGAGTGCTGTCGGGTCCTGGAGTATTCTGTAGGGTTCCAGAGGGGCTCGTAGGGTTCCGTCGAAATCTGTAGGCTTCCCTAGGGGCCCGTACAGATTTCCGTAGGGGCCTGTAGGGTTGTGTAAGTGCCCGCAGGGGTTGGTAGGAGCTTGTAGGGTGCCATAAGTTTCCAGAGGGTTGTGTAGGGTTCCGTAGGGGCCTGTCGTGTTCCCTAGGGGCCTGTAGAGTCTCGTAGGGTTCTGTAGGGGCCTGTGGTGTTCCCTAGGGGCCTGTAGAGTCTCGTACAGTTCCGTAGGGTCCTGTAGGTTTCCATAAGCGCCCGCAGAGGTCTGAAGGGGCCCGTACTGTTCCATAAGGATCCATAGGGCTCCGTAGAGCTTCGTAGGTTCCCTAGAGGCCTCTGGAGTACCGCAGGAGCCAGTAGTGTTCTGTAGGGGCCCGTAGGGTTCCTTCCATAGGGGCTGGCAGCGTTCCGTAGGGGCCTGTAGGATTGTGTAAGTGCCCGCAGCAGTCTGTAGGAGTCTGTGGGATTCTATAAGGTTCCGGATTGTTCTGCAGGGTTCCGTAGGGGCCCGTAGAGTTCCGTAGTGGCTGGTAAAGTTCCGTAGGGGCCTGCAGGGTTCTGTAAGTGCCCGCAGGTGTCTGTAGGGTTCCGTAGGGGTCTGTAGGGTTCCGTAGGCGCCTGCAGTGTTCTGTAGGAGCCCATAGGGTTTTCGTGAGGTTCCGTTGTGTTGCTAAGGGTCTTGTAGAGTGCTGTCGGGTCCTGGAGTATTCTGTAGGGTTCCAGAGGGGCTCGTAGGGTTCCGTTGAAATCTGTAGGCTTCCCTAGGGGCCCGTACAGATTTCCGTAGGGGCCTGTAGGGTTATGTAAGTGCCCGCAGGGGTTGGTAGGAGCTTGTAGGGTGCCATAAGTTTCCAGAGGGTTGTGTAGGGTTCCGTAGGGGCCTGTGGTGTTCCCTAGGGGCCTGTAGAGTCTCGTACAGTTCCGTAGGGTCCTGTAGGTTTCCATAAGCGCCCGCAGAGGTCTGAAGGGGGCCGTACTGTTCCGTAAGGATCCATAGGGCTCCGTAGAGCTTCGTAGGTTCCCTAGAGGCCTGTAGAGTACCGCAGGAGCCAGTAGTGTTCTGTAGGGGCCCGTAGGGTTCCTTCCATAGGGGCTGGCAGTGTTCCGTAGGGGCCTGTAGGGTTGTGTAAGTGCCAGCAGCAGTCTGTAGGAGTCTGTGGGATTCTATAAGGTTCCGGATTGTTCTGCAGGGTTCCGTAGGGGCCCGTAGAGTTCCGTAGTGGCTGCTAAAGTTCCGTAGGGCCCTGCAGGGTTCTGTAAGTGCCCGCAGGTGTCTGTAGGGTTCCGTAGGGGTCTGTAGGGTTCCGTAGGCGCCTGCAGTGTTCTGTAGGAGCCCATAGGGTTTTCGTGAGGTTCCGTTGTGTTGCTAAGGGTCTTGTAGAGTGCTGTCGGGTCCTGGAGTATTCTGTAGGGTTCCAGAGGGGCTCGTAGGGTTCCGTCGAAATCTGTAGGCTTCCCTAGGGGCCCGTACAGATTTCCGTAGGGGCCTGTAGGGTTATGTAAGTGCCCGCAGGGGTTGGTAGGAGCTTGTAGGGTGCCATAAGTTTCCAGAGGGTTGTGTAGGGTTCCGTAGGGGCCTGTGGTGTTCCCTAGGGGCCTGTAGAGTCTCGTACAGTTCCGTAGGGTCCTGTAGGTTTCCATAAGCGCCCGCAGAGGTCTGAAGGGGCCCGTACTATTCCGTAAGGTTCCATAGGGTTCCGTAGAGCTTCGTAGGTTCCCTAGAGGCCTGTAGAGTACTGCAGGAGCCAGTAGTGCTCTGTAGGGGCCCGTAGGGTTCCTTCCATAGGGGCTGGCATTGTTCCGTAGGGGCCTGTAGGATTGTGTAAGTGCCCGCAGCAGTCTGTAGGAGTCTGTGGGATTCTATAAGGTTCCGGAGGGTTCTGCAGGGTTCCGTAGGGGCCCGTAGAGTTCCGTAGTGGCTGGTAAAGTTCCGTAGGGCCCTGCAGGGCTCTGTAAGGGCCCGCAGGTGTCTGTAGGGTTCCGTAGGGGCCTGCAGTGTTCTGTAGGAGCCCATAGGGTTTTCGTGAGGTTCCGTTGTGTTGCTAAGGGTCTTGTAGAGTGCTGTCGGGTCCTGGAGTATTCTGTAGGGTTCCAGAGGGGCTCGTAGGGTTCCATCGAAATCTGTAGGCTTCCCTAGGGGCCCGTACAGATTTCCGTAGGGGCCTGTAGGGTTGTGTAAGTGCCCGCAGGGGTTGGTAGGAGCTTGTAGGGTGCCATAAGTTTCCAGAGGGTTGTGTAGGGTTCCGTAGGGGCCTGTGGTGTTCCCTAGAGGCCTGTAGAGTCTCGTAGGGTTCTGTAGGGGCCTGTGGTGTTCCCTAGGGGCCTGTAGAGTCTCGTACAGTTCCGTAGGGTCCTGTAGGTTTCCATAAGCGCCCGCAGAGGTCTGAAGGGGGCCGTACTGTTCCGTAAGGATCCATAGGGCTCCGTAGAGCTTCGTAGGTTCCCTAGAGGCCTGTAGAGTACCGCAGGAGCCAGTAGTGTTCTGTAGGGGCCCGTAGGGTTCCTTCCATAGGGGCTGGCAGTGTTCCGTAGGGGCCTGTAGGGTTGTGTAAGTGCCCGCAGCAGTCTGTAGGAGTCTGTGGGATTCTATAAGGTTCCGGATTGTTCTGCAGGGTTCCGTAGGGGCCCGTAGAGTTCCGTAGTGGCTGCTAAAGTTCCGTAGGGCCCTGCAGGGTTCTGTAAGTGCCCGCAGGTGTCTGTAGGGTTCCGTAGGGGTCTGTAGGGTTCCGTAGGCGCCTGCAGTGTTCTGTAGGAGCCCATAGGGTTTTCGTGAGGTTCCGTTGTGTTGCTAAGGGTCTTGTAGAGTGCTGTCGGGTCCTGGAGTATTCTGTAGGGTTCCAGAGGGGCTCGTAGGGTTCCGTCGAAATCTGTAGGCTTCCCTAGGGGCCCGTACAGATTTCCGTAGGGGCCTGTAGGGTTATGTAAGTGCCCGCAGGGGTTGGTAGGAGCTTGTAGGGTGCCATAAGTTTCCAGAGGGTTGTGTAGGGTTCCGTAGGGGCCTGTGGTGTTCCCTAGGGGCCTGTAGAGTCTCGTACAGTTCCGTAGGGTCCTGTAGGTTTCCATAAGCGCCCGCAGAGGTCTGAAGGGGCCCGTACTATTCCGTAAGGTTCCATAGGGTTCCGTAGAGCTTCGTAGGTTCCCTAGAGGCCTGTAGAGTACTGCAGGAGCCAGTAGTGCTCTGTAGGGGCCCGTAGGGTTCCTTCCATAGGGGCTGGCATTGTTCCGTAGGGGCCTGTAGGATTGTGTAAGTGCCCGCAGCAGTCTGTAGGAGTCTGTGGGATTCTATAAGGTTCCGGAGGGTTCTGCAGGGTTCCGTAGGGGCCCGTAGAGTTCCGTAGTGGCTGGTAAAGTTCCGTAGGGCCCTGCAGGGCTCTGTAAGGGCCCGCAGGTGTCTGTAGGGTTCCGTAGGGGCCTGCAGTGTTCTGTAGGAGCCCATAGGGTTTTCGTGAGGTTCCGTTGTGTTGCTAAGGGTCTTGTAGAGTGCTGTCGGGTCCTGGAGTATTCTGTAGGGTTCCAGAGGGGCTCGTAGGGTTCCATCGAAATCTGTAGGCTTCCCTAGGGGCCCGTACAGATTTCCGTAGGGGCCTGTAGGGTTGTGTAAGTGCCCGCAGGGGTTGGTAGGAGCTTGTAGGGTGCCATAAGTTTCCAGAGGGTTGTGTAGGGTTCCGTAGGGGCCTGTGGTGTTCCCTAGAGGCCTGTAGAGTCTCGTAGGGTTCTGTAGGGGCCTGTGGTGTTCCCTAGGGGCCTGTAGAGTCTCGTACAGTTCCGTAGGGTCCTGTAGGTTTCCATAAGCGCCCGCAGAGGTCTGAAGGGGGCCGTACTGTTCCGTAAGGATCCATAGGGCTCCGTAGAGCTTCGTAGGTTCCCTAGAGGCCTGTAGAGTACCGCAGGAGCCAGTAGTGTTCTGTAGGGGCCCGTAGGGTTCCTTCCATAGGGGCTGGCAGTGTTCCGTAGGGGCCTGTAGGGTTGTGTAAGTGCCAGCAGCAGTCTGTAGGAGTCTGTGGGATTCTATAAGGTTCCGGATTGTTCTGCAGGGTTCCGTAGGGGCCCGTAGAGTTCCGTAGTGGCTGGTAAAGTTCCGTAGGGCCCTGCAGGGTTCTGTAAGTGCCCGCAGGTGTCTGTAGGGTTCCGTAGGGGTCTGTAGGGTTCCGTAGGCGCCTGCAGTGTTCTGTAGGAGCCCATAGGGTTTTCGTGAGGTTCCGTTGTGTTGCTAAGGGTCTTGTAGAGTGCTGTCGGGTCCTGGAGTATTCTGTAGGGTTCCGGAGGGGCTCGTAGGGTTCCATCGAAATCTGTAGGCTTCCCTAGGGGCCCGTACAGATTTCCGTAGGGGCCTGTAGGGTTGTGTAAGTGCCAGCAGCAGTCTGTAGGAGTCTGTGGGATTCTATAAGGTTCCGGATTGTTCTGCAGGGTTCCGTAGGGGCCCGTAGAGTTCCGTAGTGGCGGGTAAAGTTCCGTAGGGCCCTGTGGGGTTCTGTATGGACCTGTAGGGTTCCGTAGGGGCCTGCAGGGTTCTGTAAGTGCCCGCAGGTGTCTGTAGGGTTCCGTAGGGGTCTGTAGGGTTCCGTAGGCGCCTGCAGTGTTCTGTAGGAGCCCATAGGGTTTTCGTGAGGTTCTGTTGTGTTGCTAAGGGTCTTGTAGAGTGCTGTCGGGTCCTGGAGTATTCTGTAGGGTTCCAGAGGGGCTCGTAGGGTTCCGTTGAAATCTGTAGGCTTCCCTAGGGGCCCGTACAGATTTCCGTAGGGGCCTGTAGGGTTATGTAAGTGCCCGCAGGGGTTGGTAGGAGCTTGTAGGGTGCCATAAGTTTCCAGAGGGTTGTGTAGGGTTCCGTAGGGGCCTGTGGTGTTCCCTAGGGGCCTGTAGAGTCTCGTACAGTTCCGTAGGGTCCTGTAGGTTTCCATAAGCGCCCGCAGAGGTCTGAAGGGGCCCGTACTGTTCCATAAGGATCCATAGGGCTCCGTAGAGCTTCGTAGGTTCCCTAGAGGCCTGTAGAGTACCGCAGGAGCCAGTAGTGTTCTGTAGGGGCCCGTAGGGTTCCTTCCATAGGGGCTGGCAGTGTTCTGTAGGGGCCTGTAGGATTGTGTAAGTGGCAGCAGCAGTCTGTAGGAGTCTGAGGGATTCTATAAGGTTCCGGATTGTTCTGCAGGGTTCCGTAGGGGCCCGTAGAGTTCCGTAGTGGCTGGTAAAGTTCCGTAGGGGCCTGCAGGGTTCTGTAAGTGCCCGCAGGTGTCTGTAGGGTTCCGTAGGGGTCTGTAGGGTTCCGTAGGCGCCTGCAGTGTTCTGTAGGAGCCCATAGGGTTTTCGTGAGGTTCCGTTGTGTTGCTAAGGGTCTTGTAGAGTGCTGTCGGGTCCTGGAGTATTCTGTAGGGTTCCAGAGGGGCTCGTAGGGTTCCGTCGAAATCTGTAGGCTTCCCTAGGGGCCCGTACAGATTTCCGTAGGGGCCTGTAGGGTTATGTAAGTGCCCGCAGGGGTTGGTAGGAGCTTGTAGGGTGCCATAAGTTTCCAGAGGGTTGTGTAGGGTTCCGTAGGGGCCTGTGGTGTTCCCTAGGGGCCTGTAGAGTCTCGTAGGGTTCCGTAGGGGCCTGTGGTGTTCCCTAGGGGCCTGTAGAGTCTCGTACAGTTCCGTAGGGTCCTGTAGGTTTCCATAAGCGCCCGCAGAGGTCTGAAGGGGGCCGTACTATTCCGTAAGGTTCCATAGGGCTCCGTAGAGCTTCGTAGGTTCCCTAGAGGCCTGTAGAGTCCCGCAGGAGCCAGTAGTGTTCTGTAGGGGCCCGTAGGGTTCCTTCCATAGGGGCTGGCAGTGTTCCGTAGGGGCCTGTTGGATTGTGTAAGTGCCAGCAGCAGTCTGTAGGAGTCTGTGGGATTCTATAAGGTTCCGGATTGTTCTGCAGGGTTCCGTAGGGGCCCGTAGAGTTCCGTAGTGGCTGGTAAAGTTCCGTAGGGGCCTGCAGGGTTCTGTAAGTGCCCGCAGGTGTCTGTAGGGTTCCGTAGGGGTCTGTAGGGTTCCGTAGGGGTCTGCAGTGTTCTGTAGGAGCCCATAGGGTTTTCGTGAGGTTCCGTTGTGTTGCTAAGGGTCTTGTAGAGTGCTGTCGGGTCCTGGAGTATTCTGTAGGGTTCCAGAGGGGCTCGTAGGGTTCCATCGAAATCTGTAGGCTTCCCTAGGGGCCCGTACAGATTTCCGTAGGGGCCTGTAGGGTTGTGTAAGTGCCAGCAGCAGTCTGTAGGAGTCTGTGGGATTCTATAAGGTTCCGGATTGTTCTGCAGGGTTCCGTAGGGGCCCGTAGAGTTCCGTAGTGGCTGCTAAAGTTCCGTAGGGCCCTGTGGGGTTCTGTATGGACCTGTAGGGTTCCGTAGGGGCCTGCAGGGTTCTGTAAGTGCCCGCAGGTGTCTGTAGGGTTCCGTAGGGGTCTGTAGGGTTCCGTAGGCGCCTGCAGTGTTCTGTAGGAGCCCATAGGGTTTTCGTGAGGTTCCGTTGTGTTGCTAAGGGTCTTGTAGAGTGCTGTCGGGTCCTGGAGTATTCTGTAGGGTTCCAGAGGGGCTCGTAGGGTTCCGTCGAAATCTGTAGGCTTCCCTAGGGGCCCGTACAGATTTCCGTAGGGGCCTGTAGGGTTGTGTAAGTGCCCGCAGGGGTTGGTAGGAGCTTGTAGGGTGCCATAAGTTTCCAGAGGGTTGTGTAGGGTTCCGTAGGGGCCTGTGGTGTTCCCTAGGGGCCTGTAGAGTCTCGTAGGGTTCTGTAGGGGCCTGTGGTGTTCCCTAGGGGCCTGTAGAGTCTCGTACAGTTCCGTAGGGTCCTGTAGGTTTCCATAAGCGCCCGCAGAGGTCTGAAGGGGCCCGTACTGTTCCATAAGGATCCATAGGGCTCCGTAGAGCTTCGTAGGTTCCCTAGAGGCCTCTGGAGTACCGCAGGAGCCAGTAGTGTTCTGTAGGGGCCCGTAGGGTTCCTTCCATAGGGGCTGGCAGCGTTCCGTAGGGGCCTGTAGGATTGTGTAAGTGCCCGCAGCAGTCTGTAGGAGTCTGTGGGATTCTATAAGGTTCCGGAGGGTTCTGCAGGGTTCCGTAGGGGCCCGTAGAGTTCCGTAGTGGCTGCTAAAGTTCCGTAGGGCCCTGTGGGGTTCTGTATGGACCTGTAGGGTTCCGTAGGGGCCTGCAGGGTTCTGTAAGTGCCCGCAGGTGTCTGTAGGGTTCCGTAGGGGTCTGTAGGGTTCCGTAGGCGCCTGCAGTGTTCTGTAGGAGCCCATAGGGTTTTCGTGAGGTTCCGTTGTGTTGCTAAGGGTCTTGTAGAGTGCTGTCGGGTCCTGGAGTATTCTGTAGGGTTCCAGAGGGGCTCGTAGGGTTCCGTCGAAATCTGTAGGCTTCCCTAGGGGCCCGTACAGATTTCCGTAGGGGCCTGTAGGGTTGTGTAAGTGCCCGCAGGGGTTGGTAGGAGCTTGTAGGGTGCCATAAGTTTCCAGAGGGTTGTGTAGGGTTCCGTAGGGGCCTGTCGTGTTCCCTAGGGGCCTGTAGAGTCTCGTAGGGTTCTGTAGGGGCCTGTGGTGTTCCCTAGGGGCCTGTAGAGTCTCGTACAGTTCCGTAGGGTCCTGTAGGTTTCCATAAGCGCCCGCAGAGGTCTGAAGGGGCCCGTACTGTTCCATAAGGATCCATAGGGCTCCGTAGAGCTTCATAGGTTCCCTAGAGGCCTCTGGAGTACCGCAGGAGCCAGTAGTGTTCTGTAGGGGCCCGTAGGGTTCCTTCCATAGGGGCTGGCAGCGTTCCGTAGGGGCCTGTAGGATTGTGTAAGTGCCCGCAGCAGTCTGTAGGAGTCTGTGGGATTCTATAAGGTTCCGGATTGTTCTGCAGGGTTCCGTAGGGGCCCGTAGAGTTCCGTAGTGGCTGGTAAAGTTCCGTAGGGGCCTGCAGGGTTCTGTAAGTGCCCGCAGGTGTCTGTAGGGTTCCGTAGGGGTCTGTAGGGTTCCGTAGGCGCCTGCAGTGTTCTGTAGGAGCCCATAGGGTTTTCGTGAGGTTCCGTTGTGTTGCTAAGGGTCTTGTAGAGTGCTGTCGGGTCCTGGAGTATTCTGTAGGGTTCCAGAGGGGCTCGTAGGGTTCCGTTGAAATCTGTAGGCTTCCCTAGGGGCCCGTACAGATTTCCGTAGGGGCCTGTAGGGTTATGTAAGTGCCCGCAGGGGTTGGTAGGAGCTTGTAGGGTGCCATAAGTTTCCAGAGGGTTGTGTAGGGTTCCGTAGGGGCCTGTGGTGTTCCCTAGGGGCCTGTAGAGTCTCGTACAGTTCCGTAGGGTCCTGTAGGTTTCCATAAGCGCCCGCAGAGGTCTGAAGGGGTCCGTACTGTTCCGTAAGGATCCATAGGGCTCCGTAGAGCTTCGTAGGTTCCCTAGAGGCCTGTAGAGTACCGCAGGAGCCAGTAGTGTTCTGTAGGGGCCCGTAGGGTTCCTTCCATAGGGGCTGGCAGTGTTCCGTAGGGGCCTGTAGGGTTGTGTAAGTGCCAGCAGCAGTCTGTAGGAGTCTGTGGGATTCTATAAGGTTCCGGATTGTTCTGCAGGGTTCCGTAGGGGCCCGTAGAGTTCCGTAGTGGCTGGTAAAGTTCCGTAGGGCCCTGCAGGGTTCTGTAAGTGCCCGCAGGTGTCTGTAGGGTTCCGTAGGGGTCTGTAGGGTTCCGTAGGCGCCTGCAGTGTTCTGTAGGAGCCCATAGGGTTTTCGTGAGGTTCCGTTGTGTTGCTAAGGGTCTTGTAGAGTGCTGTCGGGTCCTGGAGTATTCTGTAGGGTTCCAGAGGGGCTCGTAGGGTTCCGTCGAAATCTGTAGGCTTCCCTAGGGGCCCGTACAGATTTCCGTAGGGGCCTGTAGGGTTGTGTAAGTGCCCGCAGGGGTTGGTAGGAGCTTGTAGGGTGCCATAAGTTTCCAGAGGGTTGTGTAGGGTTCCGTAGGGGCCTGTCGTGTTCCCTAGGGGCCTGTAGAGTCTCGTAGGGTTCTGTAGGGGCCTGTGGTGTTCCCTAGGGGCCTGTAGAGTCTCGTACAGTTCCGTAGGGTCCTGTAGGTTTCCATAAGCGCCCGCAGAGGTCTGAAGGGGCCCGTACTGTTCCATAAGGATCCATAGGGCTCCGTAGAGCTTCGTAGGTTCCCTAGAGGCCTCTGGAGTACCGCAGGAGCCAGTAGTGTTCTGTAGGGGCCCGTAGGGTTCCTTCCATAGGGGCTGGCAGCGTTCCGTAGGGGCCTGTAGGATTGTGTAAGTGCCCGCAGCAGTCTGTAGGAGTCTGTGGGATTCTATAAGGTTCCGGAGGGTTCTGCAGGGTTCCGTAGGGGCCCGTAGAGTTCCATAGTGGCTGCTAAAGTTCCGTAGGGCCCTGTGGGGTTCTGTATGGACCTGTAGGGTTCCGTAGGGGCCTGCAGGGTTCTGTAAGTGCCCGCAGGTGTCTGTAGGGTTCCGTAGGGGTCTGTAGGGTTCCGTAGGCGCCTGCAGTGTTCTGTAGGAGCCCATAGGGTTTTCGTGAGGTTCCGTTGTGTTGCTAAGGGTCTTGTAGAGTGCTGTCGGGTCCTGGAGTATTCTGTAGGGTTCCAGAGGGGCTCGTAGGGTTCCGTTGAAATCTGTAGGCTTCCCTAGGGGCCCGTACAGATTTCCGTAGGGGCCTGTAGGGTTATGTAAGTGCCCGCAGGGGTTGGTAGGAGCTTGTAGGGTGCCATAAGTTTCCAGAGGGTTGTGTAGGGTTCCGTAGGGGCCTGTGGTGTTCCCTAGGGGCCTGTAGAGTCTCGTACAGTTCCGTAGGGTCCTGTAGGTTTCCATAAGCGCCCGCAGAGGTCTGAAGGGGGCCGTACTGTTCCGTAAGGATCCATAGGGCTCCGTAGAGCTTCGTAGGTTCCCTAGAGGCCTGTAGAGTACCGCAGGAGCCAGTAGTGTTCTGTAGGGGCCCGTAGGGTTCCTTCCATAGGGGCTGGCAGTGTTCCGTAGGGGCCTGTAGGGTTGTGTAAGTGCCAGCAGCAGTCTGTAGGAGTCTGTGGGATTCTATAAGGTTCCGGATTGTTCTGCAGGGTTCCGTAGGGGCCCGTAGAGTTCCGTAGTGGCTGCTAAAGTTCCGTAGGGCCCTGCAGGGTTCTGTAAGTGCCCGCAGGTGTCTGTAGGGTTCCGTAGGGGTCTGTAGGGTTCCGTAGGCGCCTGCAGTGTTCTGTAGGAGCCCATAGGGTTTTCGTGAGGTTCCGTTGTGTTGCTAAGGGTCTTGTAGAGTGCTGTCGGGTCCTGGAGTATTCTGTAGGGTTCCAGAGGGGCTCGTAGGGTTCCGTCGAAATCTGTAGGCTTCCCTAGGGGCCCGTACAGATTTCCGTAGGGGCCTGTAGGGTTATGTAAGTGCCCGCAGGGGTTGGTAGGAGCTTGTAGGGTGCCATAAGTTTCCAGAGGGTTGTGTAGGGTTCCGTAGGGGCCTGTGGTGTTCCCTAGGGGCCTGTAGAGTCTCGTACAGTTCCGTAGGGTCCTGTAGGTTTCCATAAGCGCCCGCAGAGGTCTGAAGGGGCCCGTACTATTCCGTAAGGTTCCATAGGGCTCCGTAGAGCTTCGTAGGTTCCCTAGAGGCCTGTAGAGTCCCGCAGGAGCCAGTAGTGTTCTGTAGGGGCCCATAGGGTTCCTTCCATAGGGGCTGGCAGTGTTCCGTAGGGGCCTGTTGGATTGTGTAAGTGGCAGCAGCAGTCTGTAGGAGTCTGTGGGATTCTATAAGGTTCCGGATTGTTCTGCAGGGTTCCGTAGGGGCCCGTAGAGTTCCGTAGTGGCTGGTAAAGTTCCGTAGGGGCCTGCAGGGTTCTGTAAGTGCCCGCAGGTGTCTGTAGGGTTCCGTAGGGGTCTGTAGGGTTCCGTAGGCACCTGCAGTGTTCTGTAGGAGCCCATAGGGTTTTCGTGAGGTTCTGTTGTGTTGCTAAGGGTCTTGTAGAGTGCTGTCGGGTCCTGGAGTATTCTGTAGGGTTCCGGAGGGGCTCGTAGGGTTCCATCGAAATCTGTAGGCTTCCCTAGGGGCCCGTACAGATTTCCGTAGGGGCCTGTAGGGTTGTGTAAGTGCCAGCAGCAGTCTGTAGGAGTCTGTGGGATTCTATAAGGTTCCGGAGGGTTCTGCAGGGTTCCGTAGGGGCCCGTAGAGTTCCGTAGTGGCGGGTAAAGTTCCGTAGGGCCCTGTGGGGTTCTGTATGGACCTGTAGGGTTCCGTAGGGGCCTGCAGGGTTCTGTAAGTGCCCGCAGGTGTCTGTAGGGTTCCGTAGGGGTCTGTAGGGTTCCGTAGGCGCCTGCAGTGTTCTGTAGGAGCCCATAGGGTTTTCGTGAGGTTCTGTTGTGTTGCTAAGGGTCTTGTAGAGTGCTGTCGGGTCCTGGAGTATTCTGTAGGGTTCCAGAGGGGCTCGTAGGGTTCCGTTGAAATCTGTAGGCTTCCCTAGGGGCCCGTACAGATTTCCGTAGGGGCCTGTAGGGTTATGTAAGTGCCCGCAGGGGTTGGTAGGAGCTTGTAGGGTGCCATAAGTTTCCAGAGGGTTGTGTAGGGTTCCGTAGGGGCCTGTGGTGTTCCCTAGGGGCCTGTAGAGTCTCGTACAGTTCCGTAGGGTCCTGTAGGTTTCCATAAGCGCCCGCAGAGGTCTGAAGGGGCCCGTACTGTTCCATAAGGATCCATAGGGCTCCGTAGAGCTTCGTAGGTTCCCTAGAGGCCTGTAGAGTCCCGCAGGAGCCAGTAGTGTTCTGTAGGGGCCCGTAGGGTTCCTTCCATAGGGGCTGGCAGTGTTCCGTAGGGGCCTGTAGGATTGTGTAAGTGGCAGCAGCAGTCTGTAGGAGTCTGAGGGATTCTATAAGGTTCCGGATTGTTCTGCAGGGTTCCGTAGGGGCCCGTAGAGTTCCGTAGTGGCTGGTAAAGTTCCGTAGGGGCCTGCAGGGTTCTGTAAGTGCCCGCAGGTGTCTGTAGGGTTCCGTAGGGGTCTGTAGGGTTCCGTAGGCGCCTGCAGTGTTCTGTAGGAGCCCATAGGGTTTTCGTGAGGTTCCGTTGTGTTGCTAAGGGTCTTGTAGAGTGCTGTCGGGTCCTGGAGTATTCTGTAGGGTTCCAGAGGGGCTCGTAGGGTTCCGTCGAAATCTGTAGGCTTCCCTAGGGGCCCGTACAGATTTCCGTAGGGGCCTGTAGGGTTATGTAAGTGCCCGCAGGGGTTGGTAGGAGCTTGTAGGGTGCCATAAGTTTCCAGAGGGTTGTGTAGGGTTCCGTAGGGGCCTGTGGTGTTCCCTAGGGGCCTGTAGAGTCTCGTAGGGTTCCGTAGGGGCCTGTGGTGTTCCCTAGGGGCCTGTAGAGTCTCGTACAGTTCCGTAGGGTCCTGTAGGTTTCCATAAGCGCCCGCAGAGGTCTGAAGGGGGCCGTACTATTCCGTAAGGTTCCATAGGGCTCCGTAGAGCTTCGTAGGTTCCCTAGAGGCCTGTAGAGTCCCGCAGGAGCCAGTAGTGTTCTGTAGGGGCCCGTAGGGTTCCTTCCATAGGGGCTGGCAGTGTTCCGTAGGGGCCTGTTGGATTGTGTAAGTGGCAGCAGCAGTCTGTAGGAGTCTGTGGGATTCTATAAGGTTCCGGATTGTTCTGCAGGGTTCCGTAGGGGCCCGTAGAGTTCCGTAGTGGCTGCTAAAGTTCCGTAGGGGCCTGCAGGGTTCTGTATGGACCTGTAGGGTTCCGTAGGGGCCTGCAGGGTTCTGTAAGTGCCCGCAGGTGTCTGTAGGGTTCCGTAGGGGTCTGTAGGGTTCCGTAGGCGCCTGCAGTGTTCTGTAGGAGCCCATAGGGTTTTCGTGAGGTTCTGTTGTGTTGCTAAGGGTCTTGTAGAGTGCTGTCGGGTCCTGGAGTATTATGTAGGGTTCCAGAGGGGCTCGTAGGGTTCCGTTGAAATCTGTAGGCTTCCCTAGGGGCCCGTACAGATTTCCGTAGGGGCCTGTAGGGTTATGTAAGTGCCCGCAGGGGTTGGTAGGAGCTTGTAGGGTGCCATAAGTTTCCAGAGGGTTGTGTAGGGTTCCGTAGGGGCCTGTGGTGTTCCCTAGGGGCCTGTAGAGTCTCGTACAGTTCCGTAGGGTCCTGTAGGTTTCCATAAGCGCCCGCAGAGGTCTGAAGGGGGCCGTACTGTTCCATAAGGATCCATAGGGCTCCGTAGAGCTTCGTAGGTTCCCTAGAGGCCTCTGGAGTACCGCAGGAGCCAGTAGTGTTCTGTAGGGGCCCGTAGGGTTCCTTCCATAGGGGCTGGCATGTTCCGTAGGGGCCTGTAGGATTGTGTAAGTGCCCGCAGCAGTCTGTAGGAGTCTGTGGGATTCTATAAGGTTCCGGAGGGTTCTGCAGGGTTCCGTAGGGGCCCGTAGAGTTCCGTAGTGGCTGCTAAAGTTCCGTAGGGCCCTGTGGGGTTCTGTATGGACCTGTAGGGTTCCGTAGGGGCCTGCAGGGTTCTGTAAGTGCCCGCAGGTGTCTGTAGGGTTCCGTAGGGGTCTGTAGGGTTCCGTAGGCGCCTGCAGTGTTCTGTAGGAGCCCATAGGGTTTTCGTGAGGTTCTGTTTTGTTGCTAAGGGTCTTGTAGAGTGCTGTCGGGTCCTGGAGTATTCTGTAGGGTTCCAGAGGGGCTCGTAGGGTTGCATCGAAATCTGTAGGCTTCCCTAGGGGCCCGTACAGATTTCCGTAGGGGCCTGTAGGGTTGTGTAAGTGCCCGCAGGGGTTGGTAGGAGCTTGTAGGGTGCCATAAGTTTCCAGAGGGTTGTGTAGGGTTCCGTAGGGGCCTGTGGTGTTCCCTAGGGGCCTGTAGAGTCTCGTAGGGTTCCGTAGGGGCCTGTGGTGTTCCCTAGGGGCCTGTAGAGTCTCGTACAGTTCTGTAGGGTCCTGTAGGTTTCCATAAGCGCCCGCAGAGGTCTGAAGGGGGCCGTACTATTCCGTAAGGTTCCATAGGGTTCCGTAGAGCTTCGTATGTTCCCTAGAGGCCTGTAGAGTACCGCAGGAGCCAGTAGTGCTCTGTAGGGGCCCGTAGGGTTCCTTCCATAGGGGCTGGCAGTGTTCCGTAGGGGCCTGTAGGGTTGTGTAAGTGCCCGCAGCAGTCTGTAGGAGTCTGTGGGATTCTATAAGGTTCCGGAGGGTTCTGCAGGGTTCCGTAGGGGCCCGTAGAGTTCTGTAGTGGCTGCTAAAGTTCCGTAGGGCCCTGTGGGGTTCTGTATGGACCTGTAGGGTTCCGTAGGGGCCTGCAGGGTTCTGTAAGTGCCCGCAGGTGTCTGTAGGGTTCCGTAGGGGTCTGTAGGGTTCCGTAGGCGCCTGCAGTGTTCTGTAGGAGCCCATAGGGTTTCCGTGAGGTTCCGTTGTGTTGCTAAGGGTCTTGTAGAGTGCTGTCGGGTCCTGGAGTATTCTGTAGGGTTCCAGAGGGGCTCGTAGGGTTCTGTCGAAATCTGTAGGCTTCCCTAGGGGCCCGTGGAGTCCCGTAGATTTCCGTAGGGGCCTGTAGGGTTGAGTAAGTGCCTGCAGGGGTTGGTAGGAGCTTGTAGGGTGCCATAAGTTTCCAGAGGGTTGTGTAGGGTTCCGTAGGGGCCTGTCGTGTTCCCTAGGGGCCTGTAGAGTTTGTAGGGTTCTGTAGGGGCCTGTGGTGTTCCCTAGGGGCCTGTAGAGTCTCGTACAGTTCCGTAGGGTCCTGTAGGTTTCCATAAGCGCCCGCAGAGGTCTGAAGGGGGCCGTACTGTTCCGTAAGGATCCATAGGGTTCCGTAGAGCTTCGTAGGTTCCCTAGAGGCCTGTAGAGTACTGCAGGAGCCAGTAGTGCTCTGTAGGGGCCCGTAGGGTTCCTTCCATAGGGGCTGGCAGTGTTCCGTAGGGGCCTGTAGGATTGTGTAAGTGCCCGCAGCAGTCTGTAGGAGTCTGTGGGATTCTATAAGGTTCCGGAGGGTTCTGCAGGGTTCCGTAGGGGCCGGTAGAGTTCCGTAGTGGCTGGTAAAGTTCCGTAGGGCCCTGTGGGGTTCTGTATGGACCTGTAGGGTTCCGTAGGGGCCTGCAGGGTTCTGTAAGTGCCCGCAGGTGTCTGTAGGGTTCCGTAGGGGCCTGCAGGGTTCTGTAAGTGCCCGTAGGTGCCTGTAGGGTTCCGTAGGGGTCTGTAGGGTTCCGTAGGCGCCTGCAGTGTTCTGTAGGAGCCCATAGGGTTTTCGTGAGGTTCTGTTGTGTTGCTAAGGGTCTTGTAGAGTGCTGTCGGGTCCTGGAGTATTCTGTAGGGTTCCAGAGGGGCTCGTAGGGTTCCGTTGAAATCTGTAGGCTTCCCTAGGGGCCCGTACAGATTTCCGTAGGGGCCTGTAGGGTTATGTAAGTGCCCGCAGGGGTTGGTAGGAGCTTGTAGGGTGCCATAAGTTTCCAGAGGGTTGTGTAGGGTTCCGTAGGGGCCTGTGGTGTTCCCTAGGGGCCTGTAGAGTCTCGTAGGGTTCCGTAGGGGCCTGTGGTGTTCCCTAGGGGCCTGTAGAGTCTCGTACAGTTCCGTAGGGTCCTGTAGGTTTCCATAAGCACCCGCAGAGGTCTGAAGGGGGCTGTACTATTCCGTAAGGTTCCATAGGGCTCCGTAGAGCTTCGTAGGTTCCCTAGAGGCCTGTAGAGTACCGCAGGAGCCAGTAGTGTTCTGTAGGGGCCCGTAGGGTTCCTTCCATAGGGGCTGGCAGTGTTCCGTAGGGGCCTGTAGGATTGTGTAAGTGCCCGCAGCAGTCTGTAGGAGTCTGTGGGATTCTATAAGGTTCCGGAGGGTTCTGCAGGGTTCCGTAGGGGCCCGTAGAGTTCCGTAGTGGCTGGTAAAGTTCCGTAGGGCCCTGCAGGGCTCTGTAAGGGCCCGCAGGTGTCTGTAGGGTTCCGTAGGGGTCTGTAGGGTTCCGTAGGCGCCTGCAGTGTTCTGTAGGAGCCCATAGGGTTTTCGTGAGGTTCCGTTGTGTTGCTAAGGGTCTTGTAGAGTGCTGTCGGGTCCTGGAGTATTCTGTAGGGTTCCAGAGGGGCTCGTAGGGTTCCATCGAAATCTGTAGGCTTCCCTAGGGGCCCGTACAGATTTCCGTAGGGGCCTGTAGGGTTGTGTAAGTGCCAGCAGCAGTCTGTAGGAGTCTGTGGGATTCTATAAGGTTCCGGGTTGTTCTGCAGGGTTCCGTAGGGGCCCGTAGAGTTCCGTAGTGGCTGCTAAAGTTCCGTAGGGCCCTGTGGGGTTCTGTATGGACCTGTAGGGTTCCGTAGGGGCCTGCAGGGTTCTGTAAGTGCCCGCAGGTGTCTGTAGGGTTCCGTAGGGGTCTGTAGGGTTCCGTAGGCGCCTGCAGTGTTCTGTAGGAGCCCATAGGGTTTTTGTGAGGTTCCGTTGTGTTGCTAAGGGTCTTGTAGAGTGCTGTCGGGTCCTGGAGTATTCTGTAGGGTTCCAGAGGGGCTCGTAGGGTTCCGTCGAAATCTGTAGGCTTCCCTAGGGACCCGTACAGATTTCCGTAGGGGCCTGTAGGGTTGTGTAAGTGCCCGCAGGGGTTGGTAGGAGCTTGTAGGGTGCCATAAGTTTCCAGAGGGTTGTGTAGGGTTCCGTAGGGGCCTGTGGTGTTCCCTAGGGGCCTGTAGAGTCTCGTAGGGTTCTGTAGGGGCCTGTGGTGTTCCCTAGGGGCCTGTAGAGTCTCGTACAGTTCCGTAGGGTCCTGTAGGTTTCCATAAGCGCCCGCAGAGGTCTGAAGGGGCCCGTACTGTTCCATAAGGATCCATAGGGCTCCGTAGAGCTTCGTAGGTTCCCTAGAGGCCTCTGGAGTACCGCAGGAGCCAGTAGTGTTCTGTAGGGGCCCGTAGGGTTCCTTCCATAGGGGCTGGCAGCGTTCCGTAGGGGCCTGTAGGATTGTGTAAGTGCCCGCAGCAGTCTGTAGGAGTCTGTGGGATTCTATAAGGTTCCGGATTGTTCTGCAGGGTTCCGTAGGGGCCCGTAGAGTTCCGTAGTGGCTGGTAAAGTTCCGTAGGGGCCTGCAGGGTTCTGTAAGTGCCCGCAGGTGTCTGTAGGGTTCCGTAGGGGTCTGTAGGGTTCCGTAGGCACCTGCAGTGTTCTGTAGGAGCCCATAGGGTTTTCGTGAGGTTCCGTTGTGTTGCTAAGGGTCTTGTAGAGTGCTGTCGGGTCCTGGAGTATTCTGTAGGGTTCCAGAGGGGCTCGTAGGGTTCCGTCGAAATCTGTAGGCTTCCCTAGGGGCCCGTACAGATTTCCGTAGGGGCCTGTAGGGTTGTGTAAGTGCCCGCAGGGGTTGGTAGGAGCTTGTAGGGTGCCATAAGTTTCCAGAGGGTTGTGTAGGGTTCCGTAGGGGCCTGTCGTGTTCCCTAGGGGCCTGTAGAGTCTCGTAGGGTTCTGTAGGGGCCTGTGGTGTTCCCTAGGGGCCTGTAGAGTCTCGTACAGTTCCGTAGGGTCCTGTAGGTTTCCATAAGCGCCCGCAGAGGTCTGAAGGGGCCCGTACTGTTCCATAAGGATCCATAGGGCTCCGTAGAGCTTCGTAGGTTCCCTAGAGGCCTGTAGAGTACCGCAGGAGCCAGTAGTGTTCTGTAGGGGCCCGTAGGGTTCCTTCCATAGGGGCTGGCAGCGTTCCGTAGGGGCCTGTAGGATTGTGTAAGTGCCTGCAGCAGTCTGTAGGAGTCTGTGGGATTCTATAAGGTTCCGGATTGTTCTGCAGGTTTCCGTAGGGGCCCGTAGAGTTCCGTAGTGGCTGCTAAAGTTCCGTAGGGCCCTGTGGGGTTCTGTATGGACCTGTAGGGTTCCGTAGGGGCCTGCAGGGTTCTGTAAGTGCCCGCAGGTGTCTGTAGGGTTCCGTAGGGGTCTGTAGGGTTCCGTAGGCGCCTGCAGTGTTCTGTAGGAGCCCATAGGGTTTTCGTGAGGTTCCGTTGTGTTGCTAAGGGTCTTGTAGAGTGCTGTCGGGTCCTGGAGTATTCTGTAGGGTTCCAGAGGGGCTCGTAGGGTTCCGTCGAAATCTGTAGGCTTCCCTAGGGGCCCGTACAGATTTCCGTAGGGGCCTGTAGGGTTATGTAAGTGCCCGCAGGGGTTGGTAGGAGCTTGTAGGGTGCCATAAGTTTCCAGAGGGTTGTGTAGGGTTCCGTAGGGGCCTGTGGTGTTCCCTAGGGGCCTGTAGAGTCTCGTACAGTTCCGTAGGGTCCTGTAGGTTTCCATAAGCGCCCGCAGAGGTCTGAAGGGGGCCGTACTATTCCGTAAGGTTCCATAGGGCTCCGTAGAGCTTCGTAGGTTCCCTAGAGGCCTGTAGAGTCCCGCAGGAGCCAGTAGTGTTCTGTAGGGGCCCGTAGGGTTCCTTCCATAGGGGCTGGCAGTGTTCCGTAGGGGCCTGTTGGATTGTGTAAGTGGCAGCAGCAGTCTGTAGGAGTCTGTGGGATTCTATAAGGTTCCGGATTGTTCTGCAGGGTTCCGTAGGGGCCCGTAGAGTTCCGTAGTGGCTGGTAAAGTTCCGTAGGGGCCTGCAGGGTTCTGTAAGTGCCCGCAGGTGTCTGTAGGGTTCCGTAGGGGTCTGTAGGGTTCCGTAGGCACCTGCAGTGTTCTGTAGGAGCCCATAGGGTTTTCGTGAGGTTCTGTTGTGTTGCTAAGGGTCTTGTAGAGTGCTGTCGGGTCCTGGAGTATTCTGTAGGGTTCCGGAGGGGCTCGTAGGGTTCCATCGAAATCTGTAGGCTTCCCTAGGGGCCCGTACAGATTTCCGTAGGGGCCTGTAGGGTTGTGTAAGTGGCAGCAGCAGTCTGTAGGAGTCTGTGGGATTCTATAAGGTTCCGGATTGTTCTGCAGGGTTCCGTAGGGGCCCGTAGAGTTCCGTAGTGGCTGCTAAAGTTCCGTAGGGCCCTGTGGGGTTCTGTATGGACCTGTAGGGTTCCGTAGGGGCCTGCAGGGTTCTGTAAGTGCCCGCAGGTGTCTGTAGGGTTCCGTAGGGGTCTGTAGGGTTCCGTAGGCGCCTGCAGTGTTCTGTAGGAGCCCATAGGGTTTTCGTGAGGTTCTGTTGTGTTGCTAAGGGTCTTGTAGAGTGCTGTCGGGTCCTGGAGTATTCTGTAGGGTTCCAGAGGGGCTCGTAGGGTTCCGTTGAAATCTGTAGGCTTCCCTAGGGGCCCGTACAGATTTCCGTAGGGGCCTGTAGGGTTATGTAAGTGCCCGCAGGGGTTGGTAGGAGCTTGTAGGGTGCCATAAGTTTCCAGAGGGTTGTGTAGGGTTCCGTAGGGGCCTGTGGTGTTCCCTAGGGGCCTGTAGAGTCTCGTACAGTTCCGTAGGGTCCTGTAGGTTTCCATAAGCGCCCGCAGAGGTCTGAAGGGGCCCGTACTGTTCCATAAGGATCCATAGGGCTCCGTAGAGCTTCGTAGGTTCCCTAGAGGCCTGTAGAGTACCGCAGGAGCCAGTAGTGTTCTGTAGGGGCCCGTAGGGTTCCTTCCATAGGGGCTGGCAGTGTTCCGTAGGGGCCTGTAGGATTGTGTAAGTGGCAGCAGCAGTCTGTAGGAGTCTGAGGGATTCTATAAGGTTCCGGATTGTTCTGCAGGGTTCCGTAGGGGCCCGTAGAGTTCCGTAGTGGCTGGTAAAGTTCCGTAGGGGCCTGCAGGGTTCTGTAAGTGCCCGCAGGTGTCTGTAGGGTTCCGTAGGGGTCTGTAGGGTTCCGTAGGCGCCTGCAGTGTTCTGTAGGAGCCCATAGGGTTTTCGTGAGGTTCCGTTGTGTTGCTAAGGGTCTTGTAGAGTGCTGTCGGGTCCTGGAGTATTCTGTAGGGTTCCAGAGGGGCTCGTAGGGTTCCGTCGAAATCTGTAGGCTTCCCTAGGGGCCCGTACAGATTTCCGTAGGGGCCTGTAGGGTTATGTAAGTGCCCGCAGGGGTTGGTAGGAGCTTGTAGGGTGCCATAAGTTTCCAGAGGGTTGTGTAGGGTTCCGTAGGGGCCTGTGGTGTTCCCTAGGGGCCTGTAGAGTCTCGTAGGGTTCCGTAGGGGCCTGTGGTGTTCCCTAGGGGCCTGTAGAGTCTCGTACAGTTCCGTAGGGTCCTGTAGGTTTCCATAAGCGCCCGCAGAGGTCTGAAGGGGGCCGTACTATTCCGTAAGGTTCCATAGGGCTCCGTAGAGCTTCGTAGGTTCCCTAGAGGCCTGTAGAGTCCCGCAGGAGCCAGTAGTGTTCTGTAGGGGCCCGTAGGGTTCCTTCCATAGGGGCTGGCAGTGTTCCGTAGGGGCCTGTTGGATTGTGTAAGTGGCAGCAGCAGTCTGTAGGAGTCTGTGGGATTCTATAAGGTTCCGGATTGTTCTGCAGGGTTCCGTAGGGGCCCGTAGAGTTCCGTAGTGGCTGGTAAAGTTCCGTAGGGGCCTGCAGGGTTCTGTAAGTGCCCGCAGGTGTCTGTAGGGTTCCGTAGGGGTCTGCAGTGTTCTGTAGGAGCCCATAGGGTTTTCGTGAGGTTCCGTTGTGTTGCTAAGGGTCTTGTAGAGTGCTGTCGGGTCCTGGAGTATTCTGTAGGGTTCCAGAGGGGCTCGTAGGGTTCCATCGAAATCTGTAGGCTTCCCTAGGGGCCCGTACAGATTTCCGTAGGGGCCTGTAGGGTTGTGTAAGTGCCAGCAGCAGTCTGTAGGAGTCTGTGGGATTCTATAAGGTTCCGGATTGTTCTGCAGGGTTCCGTAGGGGCCCGTAGAGTTCCGTAGTGGCTGCTAAAGTTCCGTAGGGCCCTGTGGGGTTCTGTATGGACCTGTAGGGTTCCGTAGGGGCCTGCAGGGTTCTGTAAGTGCCCGCAGGTGTCTGTAGGGTTCCGTAGGGGTCTGTAGGGTTCCGTAGGCGCCTGCAGTGTTCTGTAGGAGCCCATAGGGTTTTTGTGAGGTTCCGTTGTGTTGCTAAGGGTCTTGTAGAGTGCTGTCGGGTCCTGGAGTATTCTGTAGGGTTCCAGAGGGGCTCGTAGGGTTCCGTCGAAATCTGTAGGCTTCCCTAGGGGCCCGTACAGATTTCCGTAGGGGCCTGTAGGGTTGTGTAAGTGCCCGCAGGGGTTGGTAGGAGCTTGTAGGGTGCCATAAGTTTCCAGAGGGTTGTGTAGGGTTCCGTAGGGGCCTGTGGTGTTCCCTAGGGGCCTGTAGAGTCTCGTAGGGTTCTGTAGGGGCCTGTGGTGTTCCCTAGGGGCCTGTAGAGTCTCGTACAGTTCCGTAGGGTCCTGTAGGTTTCCATAAGCGCCCGCAGAGGTCTGAAGGGGCCCGTACTGTTCCATAAGGATCCATAGGGCTCCGTAGAGCTTCGTAGGTTCCCTAGAGGCCTCTGGAGTACCGCAGGAGCCAGTAGTGTTCTGTAGGGGCCCGTAGGGTTCCTTCCATAGGGGCTGGCAGCGTTCCGTAGGGGCCTGTAGGATTGTGTAAGTGCCCGCAGCAGTCTGTAGGAGTCTGTGGGATTCTATAAGGTTCCGGAGGGTTCTGCAGGGTTCCGTAGGGGCCCGTAGAGTTCCGTAGTGGCTGCTAAAGTTCCGTAGGGCCCTGTGGGGTTCTGTATGGACCTGTAGGGTTCCGTAGGGGCCTGCAGGGTTCTGTAAGTGCCCGCAGGTGTCTGTAGGGTTCCGTAGGGGTCTGTAGGGTTCCGTAGGCGCCTGCAGTGTTCTGTAGGAGCCCATAGGGTTTTCGTGAGGTTCCGTTGTGTTGCTAAGGGTCTTGTAGAGTGCTGTCGGGTCCTGGAGTATTCTGTAGGGTTCCAGAGGGGCTCGTAGGGTTCCGTCGAAATCTGTAGGCTTCCCTAGGGGCCCGTACAGATTTCCGTAGGGGCCTGTAGGGTTGTGTAAGTGCCCGCAGGGGTTGGTAGGAGCTTGTAGGGTGCCATAAGTTTCCAGAGGGTTGTGTAGGGTTCCGTAGGGGCCTGTCGTGTTCCCTAGGGGCCTGTAGAGTCTCGTAGGGTTCTGTAGGGGCCTGTGGTGTTCCCTAGGGGCCTGTAGAGTCTCGTACAGTTCCGTAGGGTCCTGTAGGTTTCCATAAGCGCCCGCAGAGGTCTGAAGGGGCCCGTACTGTTCCATAAGGATCCATAGGGCTCCGTAGAGCTTCGTAGGTTCCCTAGAGGCCTCTGGAGTACCGCAGGAGCCAGTAGTGTTCTGTAGGGGCCCGTAGGGTTCCTTCCATAGGGGCTGGCATGTTCCGTAGGGGCCTGTAGGATTGTGTAAGTGCCCGCAGCAGTCTGTAGGAGTCTGTGGGATTCTATAAGGTTCCGGAGGGTTCTGCAGGGTTCCGTAGGGGCCCGTAGAGTTCCGTAGTGGCTGCTAAAGTTCCGTAGGGCCCTGTGGGGTTCTGTATGGACCTGTAGGGTTCCGTAGGGGCCTGCAGGGTTCTGTAAGTGCCCGCAGGTGTCTGTAGGGTTCCGTAGGGGTCTGTAGGGTTCCGTAGGCGCCTGCAGTGTTCTGTAGGAGCCCATAGGGTTTTCGTGAGGTTCTGTTTTGTTGCTAAGGGTCTTGTAGAGTGCTGTCGGGTCCTGGAGTATTCTGTAGGGTTCCAGAGGGGCTCGTAGGGTTGCATCGAAATCTGTAGGCTTCCCTAGGGGCCCGTACAGATTTCCGTAGGGGCCTGTAGGGTTGTGTAAGTGCCCGCAGGGGTTGGTAGGAGCTTGTAGGGTGCCATAAGTTTCCAGAGGGTTGTGTAGGGTTCCGTAGGGGCCTGTGGTGTTCCCTAGGGGCCTGTAGAGTCTCGTAGGGTTCCGTAGGGGCCTGTGGTGTTCCCTAGGGGCCTGTAGAGTCTCGTACAGTTCTGTAGGGTCCTGTAGGTTTCCATAAGCGCCCGCAGAGGTCTGAAGGGGGCCGTACTATTCCGTAAGGTTCCATAGGGTTCCGTAGAGCTTCGTATGTTCCCTAGAGGCCTGTAGAGTACCGCAGGAGCCAGTAGTGCTCTGTAGGGGCCCGTAGGGTTCCTTCCATAGGGGCTGGCAGTGTTCCGTAGGGGCCTGTAGGGTTGTGTAAGTGCCCGCAGCAGTCTGTAGGAGTCTGTGGGATTCTATAAGGTTCCGGAGGGTTCTGCAGGGTTCCGTAGGGGCCCGTAGAGTTCTGTAGTGGCTGCTAAAGTTCCGTAGGGCCCTGTGGGGTTCTGTATGGACCTGTAGGGTTCCGTAGGGGCCTGCAGGGTTCTGTAAGTGCCCGCAGGTGTCTGTAGGGTTCCGTAGGGGTCTGTAGGGTTCCGTAGGCGCCTGCAGTGTTCTGTAGGAGCCCATAGGGTTTCCGTGAGGTTCCGTTGTGTTGCTAAGGGTCTTGTAGAGTGCTGTCGGGTCCTGGAGTATTCTGTAGGGTTCCAGAGGGGCTCGTAGGGTTCTGTCGAAATCTGTAGGCTTCCCTAGGGGCCCGTGGAGTCCCGTAGATTTCCGTAGGGGCCTGTAGGGTTGAGTAAGTGCCTGCAGGGGTTGGTAGGAGCTTGTAGGGTGCCATAAGTTTCCAGAGGGTTGTGTAGGGTTCCGTAGGGGCCTGTCGTGTTCCCTAGGGGCCTGTAGAGTTTGTAGGGTTCTGTAGGGGCCTGTGGTGTTCCCTAGGGGCCTGTAGAGTCTCGTACAGTTCCGTAGGGTCCTGTAGGTTTCCATAAGCGCCCGCAGAGGTCTGAAGGGGGCCGTACTGTTCCGTAAGGATCCATAGGGTTCCGTAGAGCTTCGTAGGTTCCCTAGAGGCCTGTAGAGTACTGCAGGAGCCAGTAGTGCTCTGTAGGGGCCCGTAGGGTTCCTTCCATAGGGGCTGGCAGTGTTCCGTAGGGGCCTGTAGGATTGTGTAAGTGCCCGCAGCAGTCTGTAGGAGTCTGTGGGATTCTATAAGGTTCCGGAGGGTTCTGCAGGGTTCCGTAGGGGCCGGTAGAGTTCCGTAGTGGCTGGTAAAGTTCCGTAGGGCCCTGTGGGGTTCTGTATGGACCTGTAGGGTTCCGTAGGGGCCTGCAGGGTTCTGTAAGTGCCCGCAGGTGTCTGTAGGGTTCCGTAGGGGCCTGCAGGGTTCTGTAAGTGCCCGTAGGTGCCTGTAGGGTTCCGTAGGGGTCTGTAGGGTTCCGTAGGCGCCTGCAGTGTTCTGTAGGAGCCCATAGGGTTTTCGTGAGGTTCTGTTGTGTTGCTAAGGGTCTTGTAGAGTGCTGTCGGGTCCTGGAGTATTCTGTAGGGTTCCAGAGGGGCTCGTACGGTTCCGTTGAAATCTGTAGGCTTCCCTAGGGGCCCGTACAGATTTCCGTAGGGGCCTGTAGGGTTATGTAAGTGCCCGCAGGGGTTGGTAGGAGCTTGTAGGGTGCCATAAGTTTCCAGAGGGTTGTGTAGGGTTCCGTAGGGGCCTGTGGTGTTCCCTAGGGGCCTGTAGAGTCTCGTAGGGTTCCGTAGGGGCCTGTGGTGTTCCCTAGGGGCCTGTAGAGTCTCGTACAGTTCCGTAGGGTCCTGTAGGTTTCCATAAGCACCCGCAGAGGTCTGAAGGGGGCTGTACTATTCCGTAAGGTTCCATAGGGCTCCGTAGAGCTTCGTAGGTTCCCTAGAGGCCTGTAGAGTACCGCAGGAGCCAGTAGTGTTCTGTAGGGGCCCGTAGGGTTCCTTCCATAGGGGCTGGCAGTGTTCCGTAGGGGCCTGTAGGATTGTGTAAGTGCCCGCAGCAGTCTGTAGGAGTCTGTGGGATTCTATAAGGTTCCGGAGGGTTCTGCAGGGTTCCGTAGGGGCCCGTAGAGTTCCGTAGTGGCTGGTAAAGTTCCGTAGGGCCCTGCAGGGCTCTGTAAGGGCCCGCAGGTGTCTGTAGGGTTCCGTAGGGGTCTGTAGGGTTCCGTAGGCGCCTGCAGTGTTCTGTAGGAGCCCATAGGGTTTTCGTGAGGTTCCGTTGTGTTGCTAAGGGTCTTGTAGAGTGCTGTCGGGTCCTGGAGTATTCTGTAGGGTTCCAGAGGGGCTCGTAGGGTTCCATCGAAATCTGTAGGCTTCCCTAGGGGCCCGTACAGATTTCCGTAGGGGCCTGTAGGGTTGTGTAAGTGCCAGCAGCAGTCTGTAGGAGTCTGTGGGATTCTATAAGGTTCCGGGTTGTTCTGCAGGGTTCCGTAGGGGCCCGTAGAGTTCCGTAGTGGCTGCTAAAGTTCCGTAGGGCCCTGTGGGGTTCTGTATGGACCTGTAGGGTTCCGTAGGGGCCTGCAGGGTTCTGTAAGTGCCCGCAGGTGTCTGTAGGGTTCCGTAGGGGTCTGTAGGGTTCCGTAGGCGCCTGCAGTGTTCTGTAGGAGCCCATAGGGTTTTTGTGAGGTTCCGTTGTGTTGCTAAGGGTCTTGTAGAGTGCTGTCGGGTCCTGGAGTATTCTGTAGGGTTCCAGAGGGGCTCGTAGGGTTCCGTCGAAATCTGTAGGCTTCCCTAGGGACCCGTACAGATTTCCGTAGGGGCCTGTAGGGTTGTGTAAGTGCCCGCAGGGGTTGGTAGGAGCTTGTAGGGTGCCATAAGTTTCCAGAGGGTTGTGTAGGGTTCCGTAGGGGCCTGTGGTGTTCCCTAGGGGCCTGTAGAGTCTCGTAGGGTTCTGTAGGGGCCTGTGGTGTTCCCTAGGGGCCTGTAGAGTCTCGTACAGTTCCGTAGGGTCCTGTAGGTTTCCATAAGCGCCCGCAGAGGTCTGAAGGGGCCCGTACTGTTCCATAAGGATCCATAGGGCTCCGTAGAGCTTCGTAGGTTCCCTAGAGGCCTCTGGAGTACCGCAGGAGCCAGTAGTGTTCTGTAGGGGCCCGTAGGGTTCCTTCCATAGGGGCTGGCAGCGTTCCGTAGGGGCCTGTAGGATTGTGTAAGTGCCCGCAGCAGTCTGTAGGAGTCTGTGGGATTCTATAAGGTTCCGGATTGTTCTGCAGGGTTCCGTAGGGGCCCGTAGAGTTCCGTAGTGGCTGGTAAAGTTCCGTAGGGGCCTGCAGGGTTCTGTAAGTGCCCGCAGGTGTCTGTAGGGTTCCGTAGGGGTCTGTAGGGTTCCGTAGGCGCCTGCAGTGTTCTGTAGGAGCCCATAGGGTTTTCGTGAGGTTCCGTTGTGTTGCTAAGGGTCTTGTAGAGTGCTGTCGGGTCCTGGAGTATTCTGTAGGGTTCCAGAGGGGCTCGTAGGGTTCCGTCGAAATCTGTAGGCTTCCCTAGGGGCCCGTACAGATTTCCGTAGGGGCCTGTAGGGTTGTGTAAGTGCCCGCAGGGGTTGGTAGGAGCTTGTAGGGTGCCATAAGTTTCCAGAGGGTTGTGTAGGGTTCCGTAGGGGCCTGTCGTGTTCCCTAGGGGCCTGTAGAGTCTCGTAGGGTTCTGTAGGGGCCTGTGGTGTTCCCTAGGGGCCTGTAGAGTCTCGTACAGTTCCGTAGGGTCCTGTAGGTTTCCATAAGCGCCCGCAGAGGTCTGAAGGGGCCCGTACTGTTCCATAAGGATCCATAGGGCTCCGTAGAGCTTCGTAGGTTCCCTAGAGGCCTGTAGAGTACCGCAGGAGCCAGTAGTGTTCTGTAGGGGCCCGTAGGGTTCCTTCCATAGGGGCTGGCAGCGTTCCGTAGGGGCCTGTAGGATTGTGTAAGTGCCTGCAGCAGTCTGTAGGAGTCTGTGGGATTCTATAAGGTTCCGGATTGTTCTGCAGGTTTCCGTAGGGGCCCGTAGAGTTCCGTAGTGGCTGCTAAAGTTCCGTAGGGCCCTGTGGGGTTCTGTATGGACCTGTAGGGTTCCGTAGGGGCCTGCAGGGTTCTGTAAGTGCCCGCAGGTGTCTGTAGGGTTCCGTAGGGGTCTGTAGGGTTCCGTAGGCGCCTGCAGTGTTCTGTAGGAGCCCATAGGGTTTTCGTGAGGTTCCGTTGTGTTGCTAAGGGTCTTGTAGAGTGCTGTCGGGTCCTGGAGTATTCTGTAGGGTTCCAGAGGGGCTCGTAGGGTTCCGTCGAAATCTGTAGGCTTCCCTAGGGGCCCGTACAGATTTCCGTAGGGGCCTGTAGGGTTATGTAAGTGCCCGCAGGGGTTGGTAGGAGCTTGTAGGGTGCCATAAGTTTCCAGAGGGTTGTGTAGGGTTCCGTAGGGGCCTGTGGTGTTCCCTAGGGGCCTGTAGAGTCTCGTACAGTTCCGTAGGGTCCTGTAGGTTTCCATAAGCGCCCGCAGAGGTCTGAAGGGGGCCGTACTATTCCGTAAGGTTCCATAGGGCTCCGTAGAGCTTCGTAGGTTCCCTAGAGGCCTGTAGAGTCCCGCAGGAGCCAGTAGTGTTCTGTAGGGGCCCGTAGGGTTCCTTCCATAGGGGCTGGCAGTGTTCCGTAGGGGCCTGTTGGATTGTGTAAGTGGCAGCAGCAGTCTGTAGGAGTCTGTGGGATTCTATAAGGTTCCGGATTGTTCTGCAGGGTTCCGTAGGGGCCCGTAGAGTTCCGTAGTGGCTGGTAAAGTTCCGTAGGGGCCTGCAGGGTTCTGTAAGTGCCCGCAGGTGTCTGTAGGGTTCCGTAGGGGTCTGTAGGGTTCCGTAGGCACCTGCAGTGTTCTGTAGGAGCCCATAGGGTTTTCGTGAGGTTCTGTTGTGTTGCTAAGGGTCTTGTAGAGTGCTGTCGGGTCCTGGAGTATTCTGTAGGGTTCCGGAGGGGCTCGTAGGGTTCCATCGAAATCTGTAGGCTTCCCTAGGGGCCCGTACAGATTTCCGTAGGGGCCTGTAGGGTTGTGTAAGTGGCAGCAGCAGTCTGTAGGAGTCTGTGGGATTCTATAAGGTTCCGGATTGTTCTGCAGGGTTCCGTAGGGGCCCGTAGAGTTCCGTAGTGGCTGCTAAAGTTCCGTAGGGCCCTGTGGGGTTCTGTATGGACCTGTAGGGTTCCGTAGGGGCCTGCAGGGTTCTGTAAGTGCCCGCAGGTGTCTGTAGGGTTCCGTAGGGGTCTGTAGGGTTCCGTAGGCGCCTGCAGTGTTCTGTAGGAGCCCATAGGGTTTTCGTGAGGTTCTGTTGTGTTGCTAAGGGTCTTGTAGAGTGCTGTCGGGTCCTGGAGTATTCTGTAGGGTTCCAGAGGGGCTCGTAGGGTTCCGTTGAAATCTGTAGGCTTCCCTAGGGGCCCGTACAGATTTCCGTAGGGGCCTGTAGGGTTATGTAAGTGCCCGCAGGGGTTGGTAGGAGCTTGTAGGGTGCCATAAGTTTCCAGAGGGTTGTGTAGGGTTCCGTAGGGGCCTGTGGTGTTCCCTAGGGGCCTGTAGAGTCTCGTACAGTTCCGTAGGGTCCTGTAGGTTTCCATAAGCGCCCGCAGAGGTCTGAAGGGGCCCGTACTGTTCCATAAGGATCCATAGGGCTCCGTAGAGCTTCGTAGGTTCCCTAGAGGCCTGTAGAGTACCGCAGGAGCCAGTAGTGTTCTGTAGGGGCCCGTAGGGTTCCTTCCATAGGGGCTGGCAGTGTTCCGTAGGGGCCTGTAGGATTGTGTAAGTGGCAGCAGCAGTCTGTAGGAGTCTGAGGGATTCTATAAGGTTCCGGATTGTTCTGCAGGGTTCCGTAGGGGCCCGTAGAGTTCCGTAGTGGCTGGTAAAGTTCCGTAGGGGCCTGCAGGGTTCTGTAAGTGCCCGCAGGTGTCTGTAGGGTTCCGTAGGGGTCTGTAGGGTTCCGTAGGCGCCTGCAGTGTTCTGTAGGAGCCCATAGGGTTTTCGTGAGGTTCCGTTGTGTTGCTAAGGGTCTTGTAGAGTGCTGTCGGGTCCTGGAGTATTCTGTAGGGTTCCAGAGGGGCTCGTAGGGTTCCGTCGAAATCTGTAGGCTTCCCTAGGGGCCCGTACAGATTTCCGTAGGGGCCTGTAGGGTTATGTAAGTGCCCGCAGGGGTTGGTAGGAGCTTGTAGGGTGCCATAAGTTTCCAGAGGGTTGTGTAGGGTTCCGTAGGGGCCTGTGGTGTTCCCTAGGGGCCTGTAGAGTCTCGTAGGGTTCCGTAGGGGCCTGTGGTGTTCCCTAGGGGCCTGTAGAGTCTCGTACAGTTCCGTAGGGTCCTGTAGGTTTCCATAAGCGCCCGCAGAGGTCTGAAGGGGGCCGTACTATTCCGTAAGGTTCCATAGGGCTCCGTAGAGCTTCGTAGGTTCCCTAGAGGCCTGTAGAGTCCCGCAGGAGCCAGTAGTGTTCTGTAGGGGCCCGTAGGGTTCCTTCCATAGGGGCTGGCAGTGTTCCGTAGGGGCCTGTTGGATTGTGTAAGTGGCAGCAGCAGTCTGTAGGAGTCTGTGGGATTCTATAAGGTTCCGGATTGTTCTGCAGGGTTCCGTAGGGGCCCGTAGAGTTCCGTAGTGGCTGGTAAAGTTCCGTAGGGGCCTGCAGGGTTCTGTAAGTGCCCGCAGGTGTCTGTAGGGTTCCGTAGGGGTCTGCAGTGTTCTGTAGGAGCCCATAGGGTTTTCGTGAGGTTCCGTTGTGTTGCTAAGGGTCTTGTAGAGTGCTGTCGGGTCCTGGAGTATTCTGTAGGGTTCCAGAGGGGCTCGTAGGGTTCCATCGAAATCTGTAGGCTTCCCTAGGGGCCCGTACAGATTTCCGTAGGGGCCTGTAGGGTTGTGTAAGTGCCAGCAGCAGTCTGTAGGAGTCTGTGGGATTCTATAAGGTTCCGGATTGTTCTGCAGGGTTCCGTAGGGGCCCGTAGAGTTCCGTAGTGGCTGCTAAAGTTCCGTAGGGCCCTGTGGGGTTCTGTATGGACCTGTAGGGTTCCGTAGGGGCCTGCAGGGTTCTGTAAGTGCCCGCAGGTGTCTGTAGGGTTCCGTAGGGGTCTGTAGGGTTCCGTAGGCGCCTGCAGTGTTCTGTAGGAGCCCATAGGGTTTTTGTGAGGTTCCGTTGTGTTGCTAAGGGTCTTGTAGAGTGCTGTCGGGTCCTGGAGTATTCTGTAGGGTTCCAGAGGGGCTCGTAGGGTTCCGTCGAAATCTGTAGGCTTCCCTAGGGGCCCGTACAGATTTCCGTAGGGGCCTGTAGGGTTGTGTAAGTGCCCGCAGGGGTTGGTAGGAGCTTGTAGGGTGCCATAAGTTTCCAGAGGGTTGTGTAGGGTTCCGTAGGGGCCTGTGGTGTTCCCTAGGGGCCTGTAGAGTCTCGTAGGGTTCTGTAGGGGCCTGTGGTGTTCCCTAGGGGCCTGTAGAGTCTCGTACAGTTCCGTAGGGTCCTGTAGGTTTCCATAAGCGCCCGCAGAGGTCTGAAGGGGCCCGTACTGTTCCATAAGGATCCATAGGGCTCCGTAGAGCTTCGTAGGTTCCCTAGAGGCCTCTGGAGTACCGCAGGAGCCAGTAGTGTTCTGTAGGGGCCCGTAGGGTTCCTTCCATAGGGGCTGGCAGCGTTCCGTAGGGGCCTGTAGGATTGTGTAAGTGCCCGCAGCAGTCTGTAGGAGTCTGTGGGATTCTATAAGGTTCCGGAGGGTTCTGCAGGGTTCCGTAGGGGCCCGTAGAGTTCCGTAGTGGCTGCTAAAGTTCCGTAGGGCCCTGTGGGGTTCTGTATGGACCTGTAGGGTTCCGTAGGGGCCTGCAGGGTTCTGTAAGTGCCCGCAGGTGTCTGTAGGGTTCCGTAGGGGTCTGTAGGGTTCCGTAGGCGCCTGCAGTGTTCTGTAGGAGCCCATAGGGTTTTCGTGAGGTTCCGTTGTGTTGCTAAGGGTCTTGTAGAGTGCTGTCGGGTCCTGGAGTATTCTGTAGGGTTCCAGAGGGGCTCGTAGGGTTCCGTCGAAATCTGTAGGCTTCCCTAGGGGCCCGTACAGATTTCCGTAGGGGCCTGTAGGGTTGTGTAAGTGCCCGCAGGGGTTGGTAGGAGCTTGTAGGGTGCCATAAGTTTCCAGAGGGTTGTGTAGGGTTCCGTAGGGGCCTGTCGTGTTCCCTAGGGGCCTGTAGAGTCTCGTAGGGTTCTGTAGGGGCCTGTGGTGTTCCCTAGGGGCCTGTAGAGTCTCGTACAGTTCCGTAGGGTCCTGTAGGTTTCCATAAGCGCCCGCAGAGGTCTGAAGGGGCCCGTACTGTTCCATAAGGATCCATAGGGCTCCGTAGAGCTTCGTAGGTTCCCTAGAGGCCTCTGGAGTACCGCAGGAGCCAGTAGTGTTCTGTAGGGGCCCGTAGGGTTCCTTCCATAGGGGCTGGCATGTTCCGTAGGGGCCTGTAGGATTGTGTAAGTGCCCGCAGCAGTCTGTAGGAGTCTGTGGGATTCTATAAGGTTCCGGAGGGTTCTGCAGGGTTCCGTAGGGGCCCGTAGAGTTCCGTAGTGGCTGCTAAAGTTCCGTAGGGCCCTGTGGGGTTCTGTATGGACCTGTAGGGTTCCGTAGGGGCCTGCAGGGTTCTGTAAGTGCCCGCAGGTGTCTGTAGGGTTCCGTAGGGGTCTGTAGGGTTCCGTAGGCGCCTGCAGTGTTCTGTAGGAGCCCATAGGGTTTTCGTGAGGTTCTGTTTTGTTGCTAAGGGTCTTGTAGAGTGCTGTCGGGTCCTGGAGTATTCTGTAGGGTTCCAGAGGGGCTCGTAGGGTTGCATCGAAATCTGTAGGCTTCCCTAGGGGCCCGTACAGATTTCCGTAGGGGCCTGTAGGGTTGTGTAAGTGCCCGCAGGGGTTGGTAGGAGCTTGTAGGGTGCCATAAGTTTCCAGAGGGTTGTGTAGGGTTCCGTAGGGGCCTGTGGTGTTCCCTAGGGGCCTGTAGAGTCTCGTAGGGTTCCGTAGGGGCCTGTGGTGTTCCCTAGGGGCCTGTAGAGTCTCGTACAGTTCTGTAGGGTCCTGTAGGTTTCCATAAGCGCCCGCAGAGGTCTGAAGGGGGCCGTACTATTCCGTAAGGTTCCATAGGGTTCCGTAGAGCTTCGTATGTTCCCTAGAGGCCTGTAGAGTACCGCAGGAGCCAGTAGTGCTCTGTAGGGGCCCGTAGGGTTCCTTCCATAGGGGCTGGCAGTGTTCCGTAGGGGCCTGTAGGGTTGTGTAAGTGCCCGCAGCAGTCTGTAGGAGTCTGTGGGATTCTATAAGGTTCCGGAGGGTTCTGCAGGGTTCCGTAGGGGCCCGTAGAGTTCTGTAGTGGCTGCTAAAGTTCCGTAGGGCCCTGTGGGGTTCTGTATGGACCTGTAGGGTTCCGTAGGGGCCTGCAGGGTTCTGTAAGTGCCCGCAGGTGTCTGTAGGGTTCCGTAGGGGTCTGTAGGGTTCCGTAGGCGCCTGCAGTGTTCTGTAGGAGCCCATAGGGTTTCCGTGAGGTTCCGTTGTGTTGCTAAGGGTCTTGTAGAGTGCTGTCGGGTCCTGGAGTATTCTGTAGGGTTCCAGAGGGGCTCGTAGGGTTCTGTCGAAATCTGTAGGCTTCCCTAGGGGCCCGTGGAGTCCCGTAGATTTCCGTAGGGGCCTGTAGGGTTGAGTAAGTGCCTGCAGGGGTTGGTAGGAGCTTGTAGGGTGCCATAAGTTTCCAGAGGGTTGTGTAGGGTTCCGTAGGGGCCTGTCGTGTTCCCTAGGGGCCTGTAGAGTTTGTAGGGTTCTGTAGGGGCCTGTGGTGTTCCCTAGGGGCCTGTAGAGTCTCGTACAGTTCCGTAGGGTCCTGTAGGTTTCCATAAGCGCCCGCAGAGGTCTGAAGGGGGCCGTACTGTTCCGTAAGGATCCATAGGGTTCCGTAGAGCTTCGTAGGTTCCCTAGAGGCCTGTAGAGTACTGCAGGAGCCAGTAGTGCTCTGTAGGGGCCCGTAGGGTTCCTTCCATAGGGGCTGGCAGTGTTCCGTAGGGGCCTGTAGGATTGTGTAAGTGCCCGCAGCAGTCTGTAGGAGTCTGTGGGATTCTATAAGGTTCCGGAGGGTTCTGCAGGGTTCCGTAGGGGCCGGTAGAGTTCCGTAGTGGCTGGTAAAGTTCCGTAGGGCCCTGTGGGGTTCTGTATGGACCTGTAGGGTTCCGTAGGGGCCTGCAGGGTTCTGTAAGTGCCCGCAGGTGTCTGTAGGGTTCCGTAGGGGCCTGCAGGGTTCTGTAAGTGCCCGTAGGTGCCTGTAGGGTTCCGTAGGGGTCTGTAGGGTTCCGTAGGCGCCTGCAGTGTTCTGTAGGAGCCCATAGGGTTTTCGTGAGGTTCTGTTGTGTTGCTAAGGGTCTTGTAGAGTGCTGTCGGGTCCTGGAGTATTCTGTAGGGTTCCAGAGGGGCTCGTACGGTTCCGTTGAAATCTGTAGGCTTCCCTAGGGGCCCGTACAGATTTCCGTAGGGGCCTGTAGGGTTATGTAAGTGCCCGCAGGGGTTGGTAGGAGCTTGTAGGGTGCCATAAGTTTCCAGAGGGTTGTGTAGGGTTCCGTAGGGGCCTGTGGTGTTCCCTAGGGGCCTGTAGAGTCTCGTAGGGTTCCGTAGGGGCCTGTGGTGTTCCCTAGGGGCCTGTAGAGTCTCGTACAGTTCCGTAGGGTCCTGTAGGTTTCCATAAGCACCCGCAGAGGTCTGAAGGGGGCTGTACTATTCCGTAAGGTTCCATAGGGCTCCGTAGAGCTTCGTAGGTTCCCTAGAGGCCTGTAGAGTACCGCAGGAGCCAGTAGTGTTCTGTAGGGGCCCGTAGGGTTCCTTCCATAGGGGCTGGCAGTGTTCCGTAGGGGCCTGTAGGATTGTGTAAGTGCCCGCAGCAGTCTGTAGGAGTCTGTGGGATTCTATAAGGTTCCGGAGGGTTCTGCAGGGTTCCGTAGGGGCCCGTAGAGTTCCGTAGTGGCTGGTAAAGTTCCGTAGGGCCCTGCAGGGCTCTGTAAGGGCCCGCAGGTGTCTGTAGGGTTCCGTAGGGGTCTGTAGGGTTCCGTAGGCGCCTGCAGTGTTCTGTAGGAGCCCATAGGGTTTTCGTGAGGTTCCGTTGTGTTGCTAAGGGTCTTGTAGAGTGCTGTCGGGTCCTGGAGTATTCTGTAGGGTTCCAGAGGGGCTCGTAGGGTTCCATCGAAATCTGTAGGCTTCCCTAGGGGCCCGTACAGATTTCCGTAGGGGCCTGTAGGGTTGTGTAAGTGCCAGCAGCAGTCTGTAGGAGTCTGTGGGATTCTATAAGGTTCCGGGTTGTTCTGCAGGGTTCCGTAGGGGCCCGTAGAGTTCCGTAGTGGCTGCTAAAGTTCCGTAGGGCCCTGTGGGGTTCTGTATGGACCTGTAGGGTTCCGTAGGGGCCTGCAGGGTTCTGTAAGTGCCCGCAGGTGTCTGTAGGGTTCCGTAGGGGTCTGTAGGGTTCCGTAGGCGCCTGCAGTGTTCTGTAGGAGCCCATAGGGTTTTTGTGAGGTTCCGTTGTGTTGCTAAGGGTCTTGTAGAGTGCTGTCGGGTCCTGGAGTATTCTGTAGGGTTCCAGAGGGGCTCGTAGGGTTCCGTCGAAATCTGTAGGCTTCCCTAGGGACCCGTACAGATTTCCGTAGGGGCCTGTAGGGTTGTGTAAGTGCCCGCAGGGGTTGGTAGGAGCTTGTAGGGTGCCATAAGTTTCCAGAGGGTTGTGTAGGGTTCCGTAGGGGCCTGTGGTGTTCCCTAGGGGCCTGTAGAGTCTCGTAGGGTTCTGTAGGGGCCTGTGGTGTTCCCTAGGGGCCTGTAGAGTCTCGTACAGTTCCGTAGGGTCCTGTAGGTTTCCATAAGCGCCCGCAGAGGTCTGAAGGGGCCCGTACTGTTCCATAAGGATCCATAGGGCTCCGTAGAGCTTCGTAGGTTCCCTAGAGGCCTCTGGAGTACCGCAGGAGCCAGTAGTGTTCTGTAGGGGCCCGTAGGGTTCCTTCCATAGGGGCTGGCAGCGTTCCGTAGGGGCCTGTAGGATTGTGTAAGTGCCCGCAGCAGTCTGTAGGAGTCTGTGGGATTCTATAAGGTTCCGGATTGTTCTGCAGGGTTCCGTAGGGGCCCGTAGAGTTCCGTAGTGGCTGGTAAAGTTCCGTAGGGGCCTGCAGGGTTCTGTAAGTGCCCGCAGGTGTCTGTAGGGTTCCGTAGGGGTCTGTAGGGTTCCGTAGGCGCCTGCAGTGTTCTGTAGGAGCCCATAGGGTTTTCGTGAGGTTCCGTTGTGTTGCTAAGGGTCT
This sequence comes from Numenius arquata, assembly GCF_964106895.1. NCBI lineage: Eukaryota > Metazoa > Chordata > Aves > Charadriiformes > Scolopacidae > Numenius > Numenius arquata. The sequence goes on from NW_027414186.1 coordinate 55,903, forward strand.
TGTAGAGTGCTGTCGGGTCCTGGAGTATTCTGTAGGGTTCCAGAGGGGCTCGTAGGGTTCCGTCGAAATCTGTAGGCTTCCCTAGGGGCCCGTACAGATTTCCGTAGGGGCCTGTAGGGTTGTGTAAGTGCCCGCAGGGGTTGGTAGGAGCTTGTAGGGTGCCATAAGTTTCCAGAGGGTTGTGTAGGGTTCCGTAGGGGCCTGTCGTGTTCCCTAGGGGCCTGTAGAGTCTCGTAGGGTTCTGTAGGGGCCTGTGGTGTTCCCTAGGGGCCTGTAGAGTCTCGTACAGTTCCGTAGGGTCCTGTAGGTTTCCATAAGCGCCCGCAGAGGTCTGAAGGGGCCCGTACTGTTCCATAAGGATCCATAGGGCTCCGTAGAGCTTCGTAGGTTCCCTAGAGGCCTGTAGAGTACCGCAGGAGCCAGTAGTGTTCTGTAGGGGCCCGTAGGGTTCCTTCCATAGGGGCTGGCAGCGTTCCGTAGGGGCCTGTAGGATTGTGTAAGTGCCTGCAGCAGTCTGTAGGAGTCTGTGGGATTCTATAAGGTTCCGGATTGTTCTGCAGGTTTCCGTAGGGGCCCGTAGAGTTCCGTAGTGGCTGCTAAAGTTCCGTAGGGCCCTGTGGGGTTCTGTATGGACCTGTAGGGTTCCGTAGGGGCCTGCAGGGTTCTGTAAGTGCCCGCAGGTGTCTGTAGGGTTCCGTAGGGGTCTGTAGGGTTCCGTAGGCGCCTGCAGTGTTCTGTAGGAGCCCATAGGGTTTTCGTGAGGTTCCGTTGTGTTGCTAAGGGTCTTGTAGAGTGCTGTCGGGTCCTGGAGTATTCTGTAGGGTTCCAGAGGGGCTCGTAGGGTTCCGTCGAAATCTGTAGGCTTCCCTAGGGGCCCGTACAGATTTCCGTAGGGGCCTGTAGGGTTATGTAAGTGCCCGCAGGGGTTGGTAGGAGCTTGTAGGGTGCCATAAGTTTCCAGAGGGTTGTGTAGGGTTCCGTAGGGGCCTGTGGTGTTCCCTAGGGGCCTGTAGAGTCTCGTACAGTTCCGTAGGGTCCTGTAGGTTTCCATAAGCGCCCGCAGAGGTCTGAAGGGGGCCGTACTATTCCGTAAGGTTCCATAGGGCTCCGTAGAGCTTCGTAGGTTCCCTAGAGGCCTGTAGAGTCCCGCAGGAGCCAGTAGTGTTCTGTAGGGGCCCGTAGGGTTCCTTCCATAGGGGCTGGCAGTGTTCCGTAGGGGCCTGTTGGATTGTGTAAGTGGCAGCAGCAGTCTGTAGGAGTCTGTGGGATTCTATAAGGTTCCGGATTGTTCTGCAGGGTTCCGTAGGGGCCCGTAGAGTTCCGTAGTGGCTGGTAAAGTTCCGTAGGGGCCTGCAGGGTTCTGTAAGTGCCCGCAGGTGTCTGTAGGGTTCCGTAGGGGTCTGTAGGGTTCCGTAGGCACCTGCAGTGTTCTGTAGGAGCCCATAGGGTTTTCGTGAGGTTCTGTTGTGTTGCTAAGGGTCTTGTAGAGTGCTGTCGGGTCCTGGAGTATTCTGTAGGGTTCCGGAGGGGCTCGTAGGGTTCCATCGAAATCTGTAGGCTTCCCTAGGGGCCCGTACAGATTTCCGTAGGGGCCTGTAGGGTTGTGTAAGTGGCAGCAGCAGTCTGTAGGAGTCTGTGGGATTCTATAAGGTTCCGGATTGTTCTGCAGGGTTCCGTAGGGGCCCGTAGAGTTCCGTAGTGGCTGCTAAAGTTCCGTAGGGCCCTGTGGGGTTCTGTATGGACCTGTAGGGTTCCGTAGGGGCCTGCAGGGTTCTGTAAGTGCCCGCAGGTGTCTGTAGGGTTCCGTAGGGGTCTGTAGGGTTCCGTAGGCGCCTGCAGTGTTCTGTAGGAGCCCATAGGGTTTTCGTGAGGTTCTGTTGTGTTGCTAAGGGTCTTGTAGAGTGCTGTCGGGTCCTGGAGTATTCTGTAGGGTTCCAGAGGGGCTCGTAGGGTTCCGTTGAAATCTGTAGGCTTCCCTAGGGGCCCGTACAGATTTCCGTAGGGGCCTGTAGGGTTATGTAAGTGCCCGCAGGGGTTGGTAGGAGCTTGTAGGGTGCCATAAGTTTCCAGAGGGTTGTGTAGGGTTCCGTAGGGGCCTGTGGTGTTCCCTAGGGGCCTGTAGAGTCTCGTACAGTTCCGTAGGGTCCTGTAGGTTTCCATAAGCGCCCGCAGAGGTCTGAAGGGGCCCGTACTGTTCCATAAGGATCCATAGGGCTCCGTAGAGCTTCGTAGGTTCCCTAGAGGCCTGTAGAGTACCGCAGGAGCCAGTAGTGTTCTGTAGGGGCCCGTAGGGTTCCTTCCATAGGGGCTGGCAGTGTTCCGTAGGGGCCTGTAGGATTGTGTAAGTGGCAGCAGCAGTCTGTAGGAGTCTGAGGGATTCTATAAGGTTCCGGATTGTTCTGCAGGGTTCCGTAGGGGCCCGTAGAGTTCCGTAGTGGCTGGTAAAGTTCCGTAGGGGCCTGCAGGGTTCTGTAAGTGCCCGCAGGTGTCTGTAGGGTTCCGTAGGGGTCTGTAGGGTTCCGTAGGCGCCTGCAGTGTTCTGTAGGAGCCCATAGGGTTTTCGTGAGGTTCCGTTGTGTTGCTAAGGGTCTTGTAGAGTGCTGTCGGGTCCTGGAGTATTCTGTAGGGTTCCAGAGGGGCTCGTAGGGTTCCGTCGAAATCTGTAGGCTTCCCTAGGGGCCCGTACAGATTTCCGTAGGGGCCTGTAGGGTTATGTAAGTGCCCGCAGGGGTTGGTAGGAGCTTGTAGGGTGCCATAAGTTTCCAGAGGGTTGTGTAGGGTTCCGTAGGGGCCTGTGGTGTTCCCTAGGGGCCTGTAGAGTCTCGTAGGGTTCCGTAGGGGCCTGTGGTGTTCCCTAGGGGCCTGTAGAGTCTCGTACAGTTCCGTAGGGTCCTGTAGGTTTCCATAAGCGCCCGCAGAGGTCTGAAGGGGGCCGTACTATTCCGTAAGGTTCCATAGGGCTCCGTAGAGCTTCGTAGGTTCCCTAGAGGCCTGTAGAGTCCCGCAGGAGCCAGTAGTGTTCTGTAGGGGCCCGTAGGGTTCCTTCCATAGGGGCTGGCAGTGTTCCGTAGGGGCCTGTTGGATTGTGTAAGTGGCAGCAGCAGTCTGTAGGAGTCTGTGGGATTCTATAAGGTTCCGGATTGTTCTGCAGGGTTCCGTAGGGGCCCGTAGAGTTCCGTAGTGGCTGGTAAAGTTCCGTAGGGGCCTGCAGGGTTCTGTAAGTGCCCGCAGGTGTCTGTAGGGTTCCGTAGGGGTCTGCAGTGTTCTGTAGGAGCCCATAGGGTTTTCGTGAGGTTCCGTTGTGTTGCTAAGGGTCTTGTAGAGTGCTGTCGGGTCCTGGAGTATTCTGTAGGGTTCCAGAGGGGCTCGTAGGGTTCCATCGAAATCTGTAGGCTTCCCTAGGGGCCCGTACAGATTTCCGTAGGGGCCTGTAGGGTTGTGTAAGTGCCAGCAGCAGTCTGTAGGAGTCTGTGGGATTCTATAAGGTTCCGGATTGTTCTGCAGGGTTCCGTAGGGGCCCGTAGAGTTCCGTAGTGGCTGCTAAAGTTCCGTAGGGCCCTGTGGGGTTCTGTATGGACCTGTAGGGTTCCGTAGGGGCCTGCAGGGTTCTGTAAGTGCCCGCAGGTGTCTGTAGGGTTCCGTAGGGGTCTGTAGGGTTCCGTAGGCGCCTGCAGTGTTCTGTAGGAGCCCATAGGGTTTTTGTGAGGTTCCGTTGTGTTGCTAAGGGTCTTGTAGAGTGCTGTCGGGTCCTGGAGTATTCTGTAGGGTTCCAGAGGGGCTCGTAGGGTTCCGTCGAAATCTGTAGGCTTCCCTAGGGGCCCGTACAGATTTCCGTAGGGGCCTGTAGGGTTGTGTAAGTGCCCGCAGGGGTTGGTAGGAGCTTGTAGGGTGCCATAAGTTTCCAGAGGGTTGTGTAGGGTTCCGTAGGGGCCTGTGGTGTTCCCTAGGGGCCTGTAGAGTCTCGTAGGGTTCTGTAGGGGCCTGTGGTGTTCCCTAGGGGCCTGTAGAGTCTCGTACAGTTCCGTAGGGTCCTGTAGGTTTCCATAAGCGCCCGCAGAGGTCTGAAGGGGCCCGTACTGTTCCATAAGGATCCATAGGGCTCCGTAGAGCTTCGTAGGTTCCCTAGAGGCCTCTGGAGTACCGCAGGAGCCAGTAGTGTTCTGTAGGGGCCCGTAGGGTTCCTTCCATAGGGGCTGGCAGCGTTCCGTAGGGGCCTGTAGGATTGTGTAAGTGCCCGCAGCAGTCTGTAGGAGTCTGTGGGATTCTATAAGGTTCCGGAGGGTTCTGCAGGGTTCCGTAGGGGCCCGTAGAGTTCCGTAGTGGCTGCTAAAGTTCCGTAGGGCCCTGTGGGGTTCTGTATGGACCTGTAGGGTTCCGTAGGGGCCTGCAGGGTTCTGTAAGTGCCCGCAGGTGTCTGTAGGGTTCCGTAGGGGTCTGTAGGGTTCCGTAGGCGCCTGCAGTGTTCTGTAGGAGCCCATAGGGTTTTCGTGAGGTTCCGTTGTGTTGCTAAGGGTCTTGTAGAGTGCTGTCGGGTCCTGGAGTATTCTGTAGGGTTCCAGAGGGGCTCGTAGGGTTCCGTCGAAATCTGTAGGCTTCCCTAGGGGCCCGTACAGATTTCCGTAGGGGCCTGTAGGGTTGTGTAAGTGCCCGCAGGGGTTGGTAGGAGCTTGTAGGGTGCCATAAGTTTCCAGAGGGTTGTGTAGGGTTCCGTAGGGGCCTGTCGTGTTCCCTAGGGGCCTGTAGAGTCTCGTAGGGTTCTGTAGGGGCCTGTGGTGTTCCCTAGGGGCCTGTAGAGTCTCGTACAGTTCCGTAGGGTCCTGTAGGTTTCCATAAGCGCCCGCAGAGGTCTGAAGGGGCCCGTACTGTTCCATAAGGATCCATAGGGCTCCGTAGAGCTTCGTAGGTTCCCTAGAGGCCTCTGGAGTACCGCAGGAGCCAGTAGTGTTCTGTAGGGGCCCGTAGGGTTCCTTCCATAGGGGCTGGCAGCGTTCCGTAGGGGCCTGTAGGATTGTGTAAGTGCCCGCAGCAGTCTGTAGGAGTCTGTGGGATTCTATAAGGTTCCGGATTGTTCTGCAGGGTTCCGTAGGGGCCCGTAGAGTTCCGTAGTGGCTGGTAAAGTTCCGTAGGGGCCTGCAGGGTTCTGTAAGTGCCCGCAGGTGTCTGTAGGGTTCCGTAGGGGTCTGTAGGGTTCCGTAGGCGCCTGCAGTGTTCTGTAGGAGCCCATAGGGTTTTCGTGAGGTTCCGTTGTGTTGCTAAGGGTCTTGTAGAGTGCTGTCGGGTCCTGGAGTATTCTGTAGGGTTCCAGAGGGGCTCGTAGGGTTCCGTTGAAATCTGTAGGCTTCCCTAGGGGCCCGTACAGATTTCCGTAGGGGCCTGTAGGGTTATGTAAGTGCCCGCAGGGGTTGGTAGGAGCTTGTAGGGTGCCATAAGTTTCCAGAGGGTTGTGTAGGGTTCCGTAGGGGCCTGTGGTGTTCCCTAGGGGCCTGTAGAGTCTCGTACAGTTCCGTAGGGTCCTGTAGGTTTCCATAAGCGCCCGCAGAGGTCTGAAGGGGTCCGTACTGTTCCGTAAGGATCCATAGGGCTCCGTAGAGCTTCGTAGGTTCCCTAGAGGCCTGTAGAGTACCGCAGGAGCCAGTAGTGTTCTGTAGGGGCCCGTAGGGTTCCTTCCATAGGGGCTGGCAGTGTTCCGTAGGGGCCTGTAGGGTTGTGTAAGTGCCAGAAGCAGTCTGTAGGAGTCTGTGGGATTCTATAAGGTTCCGGATTGTTCTGCAGGGTTCCGTAGGGGCCCGTAGAGTTCCGTAGTGGCTGGTAAAGTTCCGTAGGGCCCTGCAGGGTTCTGTAAGTGCCCGCAGGTGTCTGTAGGGTTCCGTAGGGGTCTGTAGGGTTCCGTAGGCGCCTGCAGTGTTCTGTAGGAGCCCATAGGGTTTTCGTGAGGTTCCGTTGTGTTGCTAAGGGTCTTGTAGAGTGCTGTCGGGTCCTGGAGTATTCTGTAGGGTTCCAGAGGGGCTCGTAGGGTTCCGTCGAAATCTGTAGGCTTCCCTAGGGGCCCGTACAGATTTCCGTAGGGGCCTGTAGGGTTATGTAAGTGCCCGCAGGGGTTGGTAGGAGCTTGTAGGGTGCCATAAGTTTCCAGAGGGTTGTGTAGGGTTCCGTAGGGGCCTGTGGTGTTCCCTAGGGGCCTGTAGAGTCTCGTACAGTTCCGTAGGGTCCTGTAGGTTTCCATAAGCGCCCGCAGAGGTCTGAAGGGGGCCGTACTATTCCGTAAGGTTCCATAGGGCTCCGTAGAGCTTCGTAGGTTCCCTAGAGGCCTGTAGAGTCCCGCAGGAGCCAGTAGTGTTCTGTAGGGGCCCGTAGGGTTCCTTCCATAGGGGCTGGCAGTGTTCCGTAGGGGCCTGTTGGATTGTGTAAGTGGCAGCAGCAGTCTGTAGGAGTCTGTGGGATTCTATAAGGTTCCGGATTGTTCTGCAGGGTTCCGTAGGGGCCCGTAGAGTTCCGTAGTGGCTGGTAAAGTTCCGTAGGGGCCTGCAGGGTTCTGTAAGTGCCCGCAGGTGTCTGTAGGGTTCCGTAGGGGCCTGCAGTGTTCTGTAGGAGCCCATAGGGTTTTCGTGAGGTTCCGTTGTGTTGCTAAGGGTCTTGTAGAGTGCTGTCGGGTCCTGGAGTATTCTGTAGGGTTCCAGAGGGGCTCGTAGGGTTCCATCGAAATCTGTAGGCTTCCCTAGGGGCCCGTACAGATTTCCGTAGGGGCCTGTAGGGTTGTGTAAGTGCCAGCAGCAGTCTGTAGGAGTCTGTGGATTCTATAAGGTTCCGGATTGTTCTGCAGGGTTCCGTAGGGGCCCGTAGAGTTCCGTAGTGGCTGCTAAAGTTCCGTAGGGCCCTGTGGGGTTCTGTATGGACCTGTAGGGTTCCGTAGGGGCCTGCAGGGTTCTGTAAGTGCCCGCAGGTGTCTGTAGGGTTCCGTAGGGGTCTGTAGGGTTCCGTAGGCGCCTGCAGTGTTCTGTAGGAGCCCATAGGGTTTTTGTGAGGTTCCGTTGTGTTGCTAAGGGTCTTGTAGAGTGCTGTCGGGTCCTGGAGTATTCTGTAGGGTTCCAGAGGGGCTCGTAGGGTTCCGTCGAAATCTGTAGGCTTCCCTAGGGGCCCGTACAGATTTCCGTAGGGGCCTGTAGGGTTGTGTAAGTGCCCGCAGGGGTTGGTAGGAGCTTGTAGGGTGCCATAAGTTTCCAGAGGGTTGTGTAGGGTTCCGTAGGGGCCTGTGGTGTTCCCTAGGGGCCTGTAGAGTCTCGTAGGGTTCTGTAGGGGCCTGTGGTGTTCCCTAGGGGCCTGTAGAGTCTCGTACAGTTCCGTAGGGTCCTGTAGGTTTCCATAAGCGCCCGCAGAGGTCTGAAGGGGCCCGTACTGTTCCATAAAGGATCCATAGGGCTCCGTAGAGCTTCGTAGGTTCCCTAGAGGCCTCTGGAGTACCGCAGGAGCCAGTAGTGTTCTGTAGGGGCCCGTAGGGTTCCTTCCATAGGGGCTGGCAGCGTTCCGTAGGGGCCTGTAGGATTGTGTAAGTGCCCGCAGCAGTCTGTAGGAGTCTGTGGGATTCTATAAGGTTCCGGAGGGTTCTGCAGGGTTCCGTAGGGGCCCGTAGAGTTCCGTAGTGGCTGGTAAAGTTCCGTAGGGCCCTGTGGGGTTCTGTATGGACCTGTAGGGTTCCGTAGGGGCCTGCAGGGTTCTGTAAGTGCCCGCAGGTGTCTGTAGGGTTCCGTAGGGGTCTGTAGGGTTCCGTAGGCGCCTGCAGTGTTCTGTAGGAGCCCATAGGGTTTTCGTGAGGTTCCGTTGTGTTGCTAAGGGTCTTGTAGAGTGCTGTCGGGTCCTGGAGTATTCTGTAGGGTTCCAGAGGGGCTCGTAGGGTTCCGTCGAAATCTGTAGGCTTCCCTAGGGGCCCGTACAGATTTCCGTAGGGGCCTGTAGGGTTATGTAAGTGCCCGCAGGGGTTGGTAGGAGCTTGTAGGGTGCCATACGTTTCCAGAGGGTTGTGTAGGGTTCCGTAGGGGCCTGTCGTGTTCCCTAGGGGCCTGTAGAGTCTCGTAGGGTTCTGTAGGGGCCTGTGGTGTTCCCTAGGGGCCTGTAGAGTCTCGTACAGTTCCGTAGGGTCCTGTAGGTTTCCATAAGCGCCCGCAGAGGTCTGAAGGGGCCCGTACTGTTCCATAAGGATCCATAGGGCTCCGTAGAGCTTCGTAGGTTCCCTAGAGGCCTCTGGAGTACCGCAGGAGCCAGTAGTGTTCTGTAGGGGCCCGTAGGGTTCCTTCCATAGGGGCTGGCAGCGTTCCGTAGGGGCCTGTAGGATTGTGTAAGTGCCCGCAGCAGTCTGTAGGAGTCTGTGGGATTCTATAAGGTTCCGGATTGTTCTGCAGGGTTCCGTAGGGGCCCGTAGAGTTCCGTAGTGGCTGGTAAAGTTCCGTAGGGGCCTGCAGGGTTCTGTAAGTGCCCGCAGGTGTCTGTAGGGTTCCGTAGGGGTCTGTAGGGTTCCGTAGGCGCCTGCAGTGTTCTGTAGGAGCCCATAGGGTTTTCGTGAGGTTCCGTTGTGTTGCTAAGGGTCTTGTAGAGTGCTGTCGGGTCCTGGAGTATTCTGTAGGGTTCCAGAGGGGCTCGTAGGGTTCCGTTGAAATCTGTAGGCTTCCCTAGGGGCCCGTACAGATTTCCGTAGGGGCCTGTAGGGTTATGTAAGTGCCCGCAGGGGTTGGTAGGAGCTTGTAGGGTGCCATAAGTTTCCAGAGGGTTGTGTAGGGTTCCGTAGGGGCCTGTGGTGTTCCCTAGGGGCCTGTAGAGTCTCGTACAGTTCCGTAGGGTCCTGTAGGTTTCCATAAGCGCCCGCAGAGGTCTGAAGGGGTCCGTACTGTTCCGTAAGGATCCATAGGGCTCCGTAGAGCTTCGTAGGTTCCCTAGAGGCCTGTAGAGTACCGCAGGAGCCAGTAGTGTTCTGTAGGGGCCCGTAGGGTTCCTTCCATAGGGGCTGGCAGTGTTCCGTAGGGGCCTGTAGGGTTGTGTAAGTGCCAGCAGCAGTCTGTAGGAGTCTGTGGGATTCTATAAGGTTCCGGATTGTTCTGCAGGGTTCCGTAGGGGCCCGTAGAGTTCCGTAGTGGCTGGTAAAGTTCCGTAGGGCCCTGCAGGGTTCTGTAAGTGCCCGCAGGTGTCTGTAGGGTTCCGTAGGGGTCTGTAGGGTTCCGTAGGCGCCTGCAGTGTTCTGTAGGAGCCCATAGGGTTTTCGTGAGGTTCCGTTGTGTTGCTAAGGGTCTTGTAGAGTGCTGTCGGGTCCTGGAGTATTCTGTAGGGTTCCAGAGGGGCTCGTAGGGTTCCGTCGAAATCTGTAGGCTTCCCTAGGGGCCCGTACAGATTTCCGTAGGGGCCTGTAGGGTTATGTAAGTGCCCGCAGGGGTTGGTAGGAGCTTGTAGGGTGCCATAAGTTTCCAGAGGGTTGTGTAGGGTTCCGTAGGGGCCTGTGGTGTTCCCTAGGGGCCTGTAGAGTCTCGTACAGTTCCGTAGGGTCCTGTAGGTTTCCATAAGCGCCCGCAGAGGTCTGAAGGGGGCCGTACTATTCCGTAAGGTTCCATAGGGCTCCGTAGAGCTTCGTAGGTTCCCTAGAGGCCTGTAGAGTCCCGCAGGAGCCAGTAGTGTTCTGTAGGGGCCCGTAGGGTTCCTTCCATAGGGGCTGGCAGTGTTCCGTAGGGGCCTGTTGGATTGTGTAAGTGGCAGCAGCAGTCTGTAGGAGTCTGTGGGATTCTATAAGGTTCCGGATTGTTCTGCAGGGTTCCGTAGGGGCCCGTAGAGTTCCGTAGTGGCTGGTAAAGTTCCGTAGGGGCCTGCAGGGTTCTGTAAGTGCCCGCAGGTGTCTGTAGGGTTCCGTAGGGGTCTGTAGGGTTCCGTAGGCACCTGCAGTGTTCTGTAGGAGCCCATAGGGTTTTCGTGAGGTTCTGTTGTGTTGCTAAGGGTCTTGTAGAGTGCTGTCGGGTCCTGGAGTATTCTGTAGGGTTCCGGAGGGGCTCGTAGGGTTCCATCGAAATCTGTAGGCTTCCCTAGGGGCCCGTACAGATTTCCGTAGGGGCCTGTAGGGTTGTGTAAGTGCCAGCAGCAGTCTGTAGGAGTCTGTGGGATTCTATAAGGTTCCGGATTGTTCTGCAGGGTTCCGTAGGGGCCCGTAGAGTTCCGTAGTGGCGGGTAAAGTTCCGTAGGGCCCTGTGGGGTTCTGTATGGACCTGTAGGGTTCCGTAGGGGCCTGCAGGGTTCTGTAAGTGCCCGCAGGTGTCTGTAGGGTTCCGTAGGGGTCTGTAGGGTTCCGTAGGCGCCTGCAGTGTTCTGTAGGAGCCCATAGGGTTTTCGTGAGGTTCTGTTGTGTTGCTAAGGGTCTTGTAGAGTGCTGTCGGGTCCTGGAGTATTCTGTAGGGTTCCAGAGGGGCTCGTAGGGTTCCGTTGAAATCTGTAGGCTTCCCTAGGGGCCCGTACAGATTTCCGTAGGGGCCTGTAGGGTTATGTAAGTGCCCGCAGGGGTTGGTAGGAGCTTGTAGGGTGCCATAAGTTTCCAGAGGGTTGTGTAGGGTTCCGTAGGGGCCTGTGGTGTTCCCTAGGGGCCTGTAGAGTCTCGTACAGTTCCGTAGGGTCCTGTAGGTTTCCATAAGCGCCCGCAGAGGTCTGAAGGGGCCCGTACTGTTCCATAAGGATCCATAGGGCTCCGTAGAGCTTCGTAGGTTCCCTAGAGGCCTGTAGAGTACCGCAGGAGCCAGTAGTGTTCTGTAGGGGCCCGTAGGGTTCCTTCCATAGGGGCTGGCAGTGTTCCGTAGGGGCCTGTAGGATTGTGTAAGTGGCAGCAGCAGTCTGTAGGAGTCTGAGGGATTCTATAAGGTTCCGGATTGTTCTGCAGGGTTCCGTAGGGGCCCGTAGAGTTCCGTAGTGGCTGGTAAAGTTCCGTAGGGGCCTGCAGGGTTCTGTAAGTGCCCGCAGGTGTCTGTAGGGTTCCGTAGGGGTCTGTAGGGTTCCGTAGGCGCCTGCAGTGTTCTGTAGGAGCCCATAGGGTTTTCGTGAGGTTCCGTTGTGTTGCTAAGGGTCTTGTAGAGTGCTGTCGGGTCCTGGAGTATTCTGTAGGGTTCCAGAGGGGCTCGTAGGGTTCCGTCGAAATCTGTAGGCTTCCCTAGGGGCCCGTACAGATTTCCGTAGGGGCCTGTAGGGTTATGTAAGTGCCCGCAGGGGTTGGTAGGAGCTTGTAGGGTGCCATAAGTTTCCAGAGGGTTGTGTAGGGTTCCGTAGGGGCCTGTGGTGTTCCCTAGGGGCCTGTAGAGTCTCGTAGGGTTCCGTAGGGGCCTGTGGTGTTCCCTAGGGGCCTGTAGAGTCTCGTACAGTTCCGTAGGGTCCTGTAGGTTTCCATAAGCGCCCGCAGAGGTCTGAAGGGGGCCGTACTATTCCGTAAGGTTCCATAGGGCTCCGTAGAGCTTCGTAGGTTCCCTAGAGGCCTGTAGAGTCCCGCAGGAGCCAGTAGTGTTCTGTAGGGGCCCGTAGGGTTCCTTCCATAGGGGCTGGCAGTGTTCCGTAGGGGCCTGTAGGATTGTGTAAGTGGCAGCAGCAGTCTGTAGGAGTCTGTGGGATTCTATAAGGTTCCGGATTGTTCTGCAGGGTTCCGTAGGGGCCCGTAGAGTTCCGTAGTGGCTGGTAAAGTTCCGTAGGGGCCTGCAGGGTTCTGTAAGTGCCCGCAGGTGTCTGTAGGGTTCCGTAGGGGTCTGTAGGGTTCCGTAGGCGCCTGCAGTGTTCTGTAGGAGCCCATAGGGTTTTCGTGAGGTTCTGTTGTGTTGCTAAGGGTCTTGTAGAGTGCTGTCGGGTCCTGGAGTATTCTGTAGGGTTCCGGAGGGGCTCGTAGGGTTCCATCGAAATCTGTAGGCTTCCCTAGGGGCCCGTACAGATTTCCGTAGGGGCCTGTAGGGTTGTGTAAGTGCCAGCAGCAGTCTGTAGGAGTCTGTGGGATTCTATAAGGTTCCGGATTGTTCTGCAGGGTTCCGTAGGGGCCCGTAGAGTTCCGTAGTGGCTGCTAAAGTTCCGTAGGGCCCTGTGGGGTTCTGTATGGACCTGTAGGGTTCCGTAGGGGCCTGCAGGGTTCTGTAAGTGCCCGCAGGTGTCTGTAGGGTTCCGTAGGGGTCTGTAGGGTTCCGTAGGCGCCTGCAGTGTTCTGTAGGAGCCCATAGGGTTTTTGTGAGGTTCCGTTGTGTTGCTAAGGGTCTTGTAGAGTGCTGTCGGGTCCTGGAGTATTCTGTAGGGTTCCAGAGGGGCTCGTAGGGTTCTGTCGAAATCTGTAGGCTTCCCTAAGGGCCCGTGGAGTCCCGTAGATTTCCGTAGGGGCCTGTAGGGTTGTGTAAGTGCCTGCAGGGGTTGGTAGGAGCTTGTAGGGTGCCATAAGTTTCCAGAGGGTTGTGTAGGGTTCCGTAGGGGCCTGTGGTGTTCCCTAGGGGCCTGTAGAGTCTCGTACAGTTCCGTAGGGTCCTGTAGGTTTCCATAAGCGCCCGCAGAGGTCTGAAGGGGGCCGTACTGTTCCATAAGGATCCATAGGGCTCCGTAGAGCTTCGTAGGTTCCCTAGAGGCCTCTGGAGTACCGCAGGAGCCAGTAGTGTTCTGTAGGGGCCCGTAGGGTTCCTTCCATAGGGGCTGGCAGCGTTCCGTAGGGGCCTGTAGGATTGTGTAAGTGCCCGCAGCAGTCTGTAGGAGTCTGTGGGATTCTATAAGGTTCCGGAGGGTTCTGCAGGGTTCCGTAGGGGCCCGTAGAGTTCCGTAGTGGCTGCTAAAGTTCCGTAGGGCCCTGTGGGGTTCTGTATGGACCTGTAGGGTTCCGTAGGGGCCTGCAGGGTTCTGTAAGTGCCCGCAGGTGTCTGTAGGGTTCCGTAGGGGTCTGTAGGGTTCCGTAGGCGCCTGCAGTGTTCTGTAGGAGCCCATAGGGTTTTCGTGAGGTTCTGTTTTGTTGCTAAGGGTCTTGTAGAGTGCTGTCGGGTCCTGGAGTATTCTGTAGGGTTCCAGAGGGGCTCGTAGGGTTGCATCGAAATCTGTAGGCTTCCCTAGGGGCCCGTACAGATTTCCGTAGGGGCCTGTAGGGTTGTGTAAGTGCGCGCAGGGGTTGGTAGGAGCTTGTAGGGTGCCATAAGTTTCCAGAGGGTTGTGTAGGGTTCCGTAGGGGCCTGTGGTGTTCCCTAGGGGCCTGTAGAGTCTCGTAGGGTTCCGTAGGGGCCTGTGGTGTTCCCTAGGGGCCTGTAGAGTCTCGTACAGTTCTGTAGGGTCCTGTAGGTTTCCATAAGCGCCCGCAGAGGTCTGAAGGGGGCCGTACTATTCCGTAAGGTTCCATAGGGTTCCGTAGAGCTTCGTAGGTTCCCTAGAGGCCTGTAGAGTACCGCAGGAGCCAGTAGTGCTCTGTAGGGGCCCGTAGGGTTCCTTCCATAGGGGCTGGCAGTGTTCCGTAGGGGCCTGTTGGATTGTGTAAGTGGCAGCAGCAGTCTGTAGGAGTCTGTGGGATTCTATAAGGTTCCGGATTGTTCTGCAGGGTTCCGTAGGGGCCCGTAGAGTTCCGTAGTGGCTGGTAAAGTTCCGTAGGGGCCTGCAGGGTTCTGTAAGTGCCCGCAGGTGTCTGTAGGGTTCCGTAGGGGTCTGTAGGGTTCCGTAGGCACCTGCAGTGTTCTGTAGGAGCCCATAGGGTTTTCGTGAGGTTCTGTTGTGTTGCTAAGGGTCTTGTAGAGTGCTGTCGGGTCCTGGAGTATTCTGTAGGGTTCCGGAGGGGCTCGTAGGGTTCCATCGAAATCTGTAGGCTTCCCTAGGGGCCCGTACAGATTTCCGTAGGGGCCTGTAGGGTTGTGTAAGTGCCAGCAGCAGTCTGTAGGAGTCTGTGGGATTCTATAAGGTTCCGGATTGTTCTGCAGGGTTCCGTAGGGGCCCGTAGAGTTCCGTAGTGGCGGGTAAAGTTCCGTAGGGCCCTGTGGGGTTCTGTATGGACCTGTAGGGTTCCGTAGGGGCCTGCAGGGTTCTGTAAGTGCCCGCAGGTGTCTGTAGGGTTCCGTAGGGGTCTGTAGGGTTCCGTAGGCGCCTGCAGTGTTCTGTAGGAGCCCATAGGGTTTTCGTGAGGTTCTGTTGTGTTGCTAAGGGTCTTGTAGAGTGCTGTCGGGTCCTGGAGTATTCTGTAGGGTTCCAGAGGGGCTCGTAGGGTTCCGTTGAAATCTGTAGGCTTCCCTAGGGGCCCGTACAGATTTCCGTAGGGGCCTGTAGGGTTATGTAAGTGCCCGCAGGGGTTGGTAGGAGCTTGTAGGGTGCCATAAGTTTCCAGAGGGTTGTGTAGGGTTCCGTAGGGGCCTGTGGTGTTCCCTAGGGGCCTGTAGAGTCTCGTACAGTTCCGTAGGGTCCTGTAGGTTTCCATAAGCGCCCGCAGAGGTCTGAAGGGGCCCGTACTGTTCCATAAGGATCCATAGGGCTCCGTAGAGCTTCGTAGGTTCCCTAGAGGCCTGTAGAGTACCGCAGGAGCCAGTAGTGTTCTGTAGGGGCCCGTAGGGTTCCTTCCATAGGGGCTGGCAGTGTTCCGTAGGGGCCTGTAGGATTGTGTAAGTGGCAGCAGCAGTCTGTAGGAGTCTGAGGGATTCTATAAGGTTCCGGATTGTTCTGCAGGGTTCCGTAGGGGCCCGTAGAGTTCCGTAGTGGCTGGTAAAGTTCCATAGGGGCCTGCAGGGTTCTGTAAGTGCCCGCAGGTGTCTGTAGGGTTCCGTAGGGGTCTGTAGGGTTCCGTAGGCGCCTGCAGTGTTCTGTAGGAGCCCATAGGGTTTTCGTGAGGTTCCGTTGTGTTGCTAAGGGTCTTGTAGAGTGCTGTCGGGTCCTGGAGTATTCTGTAGGGTTCCAGAGGGGCTCGTAGGGTTCCGTCGAAATCTGTAGGCTTCCCTAGGGGCCCGTACAGATTTCCGTAGGGGCCTGTAGGGTTATGTAAGTGCCCGCAGGGGTTGGTAGGAGCTTGTAGGGTGCCATAAGTTTCCAGAGGGTTGTGTAGGGTTCCGTAGGGGCCTGTGGTGTTCCCTAGGGGCCTGTAGAGTCTCGTAGGGTTCCGTAGGGGCCTGTGGTGTTCCCTAGGGGCCTGTAGAGTCTCGTACAGTTCCGTAGGGTCCTGTAGGTTTCCATAAGCGCCCGCAGAGGTCTGAAGGGGGCCGTACTATTCCGTAAGGTTCCATAGGGCTCCGTAGAGCTTCGTAGGTTCCCTAGAGGCCTGTAGAGTCCCGCAGGAGCCAGTAGTGTTCTGTAGGGGCCCGTAGGGTTCCTTCCATAGGGGCTGGCAGTGTTCCGTAGGGGCCTGTTGGATTGTGTAAGTGGCAGCAGCAGTCTGTAGGAGTCTGTGGGATTCTATAAGGTTCCAGATTGTTCTGCAGGGTTCCGTAGGGGCCCGTAGAGTTCCGTAGTGGCTGGTAAAGTTCCGTAGGGGCCTGCAGGGTTCTGTAAGTGCCCGCAGGTGTCTGTAGGGTTCCGTAGGGGTCTGTAGGGTTCCGTAGGCGCCTGCAGTGTTCTGTAGGAGCCCATAGGGTTTTCGTGAGGTTCTGTTGTGTTGCTAAGGGTCTTGTAGAGTGCTGTCGGGTCCTGGAGTATTCTGTAGGGTTCCGGAGGGGCTCGTAGGGTTCCATCGAAATCTGTAGGCTTCCCTAGGGGCCCGTACAGATTTCCGTAGGGGCCTGTAGGGTTGTGTAAGTGGCAGCAGCAGTCTGTAGGAGTCTGTGGGATTCTCTAAGGGTTCCGGATTGTTCTGCAGGGTTCCGTAGGGGCCCCGTAGAGTTCCGTAGTGGCTGCTAAAGTTCCGTAGGGCCCTGTGGGGTTCTGTATGGACCTGTAGGGTTCCGTAGGGGCCTGCAGGGGTTCTGTAAGTGCCCGCAGGTGTCTGTAGGGTTCTGTAGGGGTCTGTAGGGTTCCGTAGGGCGCCTGCAGTGTTCTGTAGGAGCCCATAGGGTTTTTGTAGAGGTTCCGTTGTGTTGCTAAGGGTCTTGTAGAGTGCTGTCGGGTTCCTGGAGTATTCTGTAGGGTTCCAGAGGGGCTCGTAGGGTTCTGTCGAACATCTGTAGGCTTCCCTAAGGGCCCGTGGAGTCCCGTAGATTTCCGTAGGGGCCTGTAGGGTTGTGTAAGTGCCTGCAGGGGTTGGTAGGAGCTTGTAGGGTGCCATAAGTTTCCAGAGGGTTTGTGTAGGGTTCCGTAGGGGCCTGTGGTGTTCCCTAGGGGCCTGTAGAGCCTCTCGTAGGGTTCTGTAGGGGCCTGTGGTGTTCCCTAGGGGCCTGTAGAGTCTCGTACAGTTCCGTAGGGTCCTGTAGGTTTCCATAAGCGCCGCGCAGAGGTCTGAAGGGGCCCGTACTGTTCCCATAAGGATCCATGAGGGCTCCGTAGAGCTTCGTAGGTTCCCTAGAGGCCTCTGGAGTACCGCAGGAGCCAGTAGTGTTCTGTAGGGGCCCGTAGGGTTCCTTCCATAGGGGCTGGCAGCGTTCCGTAGGGGCCTGTAGGATTGTGTAAGTGCCCGCAGCAGTCTGTAGGAGTCTGTGGGATTCTATAAGGTTCCGGAGGGTTCTGCAGGGTTCCGTAGGGGCCCGTAGAGTTCCATAGTGGCTGCTAAAGTTCCGTAGGGCCCTGTGGGGTTCTGTATGGACCTGTAGGGTTCCGTAGGGGCCTGCAGGGTTCTGTAAGTGCCCGCAGGTGTCTGTAGGGTTCCGTAGGGGTCTGTAGGGTTCCGTAGGCGCCTGCAGTGTTCTGTAGGAGCCCATAGGGTTTTCGTGAGGTTCCGTTGTGTTGCTAAGGGTCTTGTAGAGTGCTGTCGGGTCCTGGAGTATTCTGTAGGGTTCCAGAGGGGCTCGTAGGGTTGCATCGAAATCTGTAGGCTTCCCTAGGGGCCCGTACAGATTTCCGTAGGGGCCTGTAGGGTTGTGTAAGTGCCCGCAGGGGTTGGTAGGAGCTTGTAGGGTGCCATAAGTTTCCAGAGGGTTGTGTAGGGTTCCGTAGGGGCCTGTCGTGTTCCCTAGGGGCCTGTAGAGTCTCGTAGGGTTCTGTAGGGGCCTGTGGTGTTCCCTAGGGGCCTGTAGAGTCTCGTACAGTTCCGTAGGGTCCTGTAGGTTTCCATAAGCGCCCGCAGAGGTCTGAAGGGGCCCGTACTGTTCCATAAGGATCCATACTTCGTAGGTTCCCTAGAGGCCTCTGGAGTACCGCAGGAGCCAGTAGTGTTCTGTAGGGGCCCGTAGGGTTCCTTCCATAGGGGCTGGCAGCGTTCCGTAGGGGCCTGTAGGATTGTGTAAGTGCCCGCAGCTGTCTGTAGGAGTCTGTGGGATTCTATAAGGTTCCGGATTGTTCTGCAGGGTTCCGTAGGGGCCCGTAGAGTTCCGTAGTGGCTGGTAAAGTTCCGTAGGGGCCTGCAGGGTTCTGTAAGTGCCCGCAGGTGTCTGTAGGGTTCCGTAGGGGTCTGTAGGGTTCCGTAGGCGCCTGCAGTGTTCTGTAGGAGCCCATAGGGTTTTCGTGAGGTTCCGTTGTGTTGCTAAGGGTCTTGTAGAGTGCTGTCGGGTCCTGGAGTATTCTGTAGGGTTCCAGAGGGGCTCGTAGGGTTCCGTTGAAATCTGTAGGCTTCCCTAGGGGCCCGTACAGATTTCCGTAGGGGCCTGTAGGGTTATGTAAGTGCCCGCAGGGGTTGGTAGGAGCTTGTAGGGTGCCATAAGTTTCCAGAGGGTTGTGTAGGGTTCCGTAGGGGCCTGTGGTGTTCCCTAGGGGCCTGTAGAGTCTCGTACAGTTCCGTAGGGTCCTGTAGGTTTTTCATAAGCGCCCGCAGAGGTCTGAAGGGGGCCGTACTGTTCCGTAAGGATCCATAGGGCTCCGTAGAGCTTCGTAGGTTCCCTAGAGGCCTGTAGAGTACCGCAGGAGCCAGTAGTGTTCTGTAGGGGCCCGTAGGGTTCCTTCCATAGGGGCTGGCAGTGTTCCGTAGGGGCCTGTAGGGTTGTGTAAGTGCCAGCAGCAGTCTGTAGGAGTCTGTGGGATTCTATAAGGTTCCGGATTGTTCTGCAGGGTTCCGTAGGGGTCCGTAGAGTTCCGTAGTGGCTGGTAAAGTTCCGTAGGGCCCTGCAGGGTTCTGTAAGTGCCCGCAGGTGTCTGTAGGGTCCGTAGGGGTCTGTAGGGTTCCGTAGGCGCCTGCAGTGTTCTGTAGGAGCCCATAGGGTTTTCGTGAGGTTCCGTTGTGTTGCTAAGGGTCTTGTAGAGTGCTGTCGGGTCCTGGAGTATTCTGTAGGGTTCCAGAGGGGCTCGTAGGGTTCCGTCGAAATCTGAAGGGTTCCCTAGGGGCCCGTACAGATTTCCGTAGGGGCCTGTAGGGTTATGTAAGTGCCCGCAGGGGTTGGTAGGAGCTTGTAGGGTGCCATAAGTTTCCAGAGGGTTGTGTAGGGTCCGTAGGGGCCTGTGTGTTCCCTAGGGGCCTGTAGAGTCTCGTACAGTTCCGTAGGGTCCTGTAGGTTTCCATAAGCGCCCGCAGAGGTCTGAAGGGGGCCGTACTATTCCGTAAGGTTCCATAGGGCTCCGTAGAGCTTCGTAGGTTCCCTAGAGGCCTGTAGAGTCCCGCAGGAGCCAGTAGTGTTCTGTAGGGGCCCGTAGGGTTCCTTCCATAGGGGCTGGCAGTGTTCCGTAGGGGCCTGTTGGATTGTGTAAGTGGCAGCAGCAGTCTGTAGGAGTCTGTGGGATTCTATAAGGTTCCGGATTGTTCTGCAGGGTTCCGTAGGGGCCCGTAGAGTTCCGTAGTGGCTGGTAAAGTTCCGTAGGGGCCTGCAGGGTTCTGTAAGTGCCCGCAGGTGTCTGTAGGGTTCCGTAGGGGTCTGTAGGGTTCCGTAGGCACCTGCAGTGTTCTGTAGGAGCCCATAGGGTTTTCGTGAGGTTCTGTTGTGTTGCTAAGGGTCTTGTAGAGTGCTGTCGGGTCCTGGAGTATTCTGTAGGGTTCCGGAGGGGCTCGTAGGGTTCCATCGAAATCTGTAGGCTTCCCTAGGGGCCCGTACAGATTTCCGTAGGGGCCTGTAGGGTTGTGTAAGTGCCAGCAGCAGTCTGTAGGAGTCTGTGGGATTCTCTAAGGTTCCGGATTGTTCTGCAGGGTTCCGTAGGGGCCCGTAGAGTTCCGTAGTGGCGGGTAAAGTTCCGTAGGGCCCTGTGGGGTTCTGTATGGACCTGTAGGGTTCCGTAGGGGCCTGCAGGGTTCTGTAAGTGCCCGCAGGTGTCTGTAGGGTTCCGTAGGGGTCTGTAGGGTTCCGTAGGCGCCTGCAGTGTTCTGTAGGAGCCCATAGGGTTTTCGTGAGGTTCTGTTGTGTTGCTAAGGGTCTTGTAGAGTGCTGTCGGGTCCTGGAGTATTCTGTAGGGTTCCAGAGGGGCTCGTAGGGTTCCGTTGAAATCTGTAGGCTTCCCTAGGGGCCCGTACAGATTTCCGTAGGGGCCTGTAGGGTTATGTAAGTGCCCGCAGGGGTTGGTAGGAGCTTGTAGGGTGCCATAAGTTTCCAGAGGGTTGTGTAGGGTTCCGTAGGGGCCTGTGGTGTTCCCTAGGGGCCTGTAGAGTCTCGTACAGTTCCGTAGGGTCCTGTAGGTTTCCATAAGCGCCCGCCAGAGGTCTGAAGGGGCCCGTACTGTTCCATAAGGATCCATAGGGCTCCGTAGAGCTTCGTAGGTTCCCTAGAGGCCTGTAGAGTACCGCAGGAGCCAGTAGTGTTCTGTAGGGGCCCGTAGGGTTCCTTCCATAGGGGCTGGCAGTGTTCCGTAGGGGCCTGTAGGATTGTGTAAGTGGCAGCAGCAGTCTGTAGGAGTCTGAGGGATTCTATAAGGTTCCGGATTGTTCTGCAGGGTTCCGTAGGGGCCCGTAGAGTTCCGTAGTGGCTGGTAAAGTTCCGTAGGGGCCTGCAGGGTTCTGTAAGTGCCCGCAGGTGTCTGTAGGGTTCCGTAGGGGTCTGTAGGGTTCCGTAGGCGCCTGCAGTGTTCTGTAGGAGCCCATAGGGTTTTCGTGAGGTTCCGTTGTGTTGCTAAGGGTCTTGTAGAGTGCTGTCGGGTCCTGGAGTATTCTGTAGGGTTCCAGAGGGGCTCGTAGGGTTCCGTCGAAATCTGTAGGCTTCCCTAGGGGCCCGTACAGATTTCCGTAGGGGCCTGTAGGGTTATGTAAGTGCCCGCAGGGGTTGGTAGGAGCTTGTAGGGTGCCATAAGTTTCCAGAGGGTTGTGTAGGGTTCCGTAGGGGCCTGTGGTGTTCCCTAGGGGCCTGTAGAGTCTCGTAGGGTTCCGTAGGGGCCTGTGGTGTTCCCTAGGGGCTGTAGAGTCTCGTACAGTTCCGTAGGGTCCTGTAGGTTTCCATAAGCGCCCGCAGAGGTCTGAAGGGGGCCGTACTATTCCGTAAGGTTCCATAGGGCTCCGTAGAGCTTCGTAGGTTCCCTAGAGGCCTGTAGAGTCCCGCAGGAGCCAGTAGTGTTCTGTAGGGGCCCGTAGGGTTCCTTCCATAGGGGCTGGCAGTGTTCCGTAGGGGCCTGTTGGATTGTGTAAGTGGCAGCAGCAGTCTGTAGGAGTCTGTGGGATTCTATAAGGTTCCGGATTGTTCTGCAGGTTCCGTAGGGGCCCGTAGAGTTCCGTAGTGGCTGGTAAAGTTCCGTAGGGGCCTGCAGGGTTCTGTAAGTGCCCGCCAGGTGTCTGTAGGGTTCCGTAGGGGTCTGTAGGGTTCCGTAGGCGCCTGCAGTGTTCTGTAGGAGCCCATAGGGTTTTCGTGAGGTTCTGTTGTGTTGCTAAGGGTCTTGTAGAGTGCTGTCGGGTCCTGGAGTATTCTGTAGGGTTCCGGAGGGGCTCGTAGGGTTCCATCGAAATCTGTAGGCTTCCCTAGGGGCCCGTACAGATTTCCGTAGGGGCCTGTAGGGTTGTGTAAGTGCCAGCAGCAGTCTGTAGGAGTCTGTGGGATTCTATAAGGTTCCGGATTGTTCTGCAGGGTTCCGTAGGGGCCCGTAGAGTTCCGTAGTGGCGGGTAAAGTTTCCGTAGGGCCCTGTGGGGTTCTGTATGGACCTGTAGGGTTCCGTAGGGGCCTGCAGGGTTCTGTAAGTGCCCGCAGGTGTCTGTAGGGTTCCGTAGGGGTCTGTAGGGTTCCGTAGGCGCCTGCAGTGTTCTGTAGGAGCCCATAGGGTTTTCGTGAGGTTCTGTGTGTTTGCTAAGGGTCTTGTAGAGTGCTGTCGGGTCCTGGAGTATTCTGTAGGGTTCCAGAGGGGCTCGTAGGGTTCCGTTGAAATCTGTAGGCTTCCCTAGGGGCCCGTACAGATTTCCGTAGGGGCCTGTAGGGTTATGTAAGTGCCCGCAGGGGTTGGTAGGAGCTTGTAGGGTGCCATAAGTTTCCAGAGGGTTGTGTAGGGTTCCGTAGGGGCCTGTGGTGTTCCCTAGGGGCCTGTAGAGTCTCGTACAGTTCCGTAGGGTCCTGTAGGTTTCCATAAGCGCCCGCAGAGGTCTGAAGGGGCCCGTACTGTTCCATAAGGATCCATAGGGCTCCGTAGAGCTTCGTAGGTTCCCTAGAGGCCTGTAGAGTACCGCAGGAGCCAGTAGTGTTCTGTAGGGGCCCGTAGGGTTCCTTCCATAGGGGCTGGCAGTGTTCCGTAGGGGCCTGTAGGATTGTGTAAGTGGCAGCAGCAGTCTGTAGGAGTCTGAGGGATTCTATAAGGTTCCGGATTGTTCTGCAGGGTTCCGTAGGGGCCCGTAGAGTTCCGTAGTGGCTGGTAAAGTTCCGTAGGGGCCTGCAGGGTTCTGTAAGTGCCCGCAGGTGTCTGTAGGGTTCCGTAGGGGTCTGTAGGGTTCCGTAGGCGCCTGCAGTGTTCTGTAGGAGCCCATAGGGTTTTCGTGAGGTTCCGTTGTGTTGCTAAGGGTCTTGTAGAGTGCTGTCGGGTCCTGGAGTATTCTGTAGGGTTCCAGAGGGGCTCGTAGGGTTCCGTCGAAATCTGTAGGCTTCCCTAGGGGCCCGTACAGATTTCCGTAGGGGCCTGTAGGGTTATGTAAGTGCCCGCAGGGGTTGGTAGGAGCTTGTAGGGTGCCATAAGTTTCCAGAGGGTTGTGTAGGGTTCCGTAGGGGCCTGTGGTGTTCCCTAGGGGCCTGTAGAGTCTCGTAGGGTTCCGTAGGGGCCTGTGGTGTTCCCTAGGGGCCTGTAGAGTCTCGTACAGTTCCGTAGGGTCCTGTAGGTTTCCATAAGCGCCCGCAGAGGTCTGAAGGGGGCCGTACTATTCCGTAAGGTTCCATAGGGCTCCGTAGAGCTTCGTAGGTTCCCTAGAGGCCTGTAGAGTCCCGCAGGAGCCAGTAGTGTTCTGTAGGGGCCCGTAGGGTTCCTTCCATAGGGGCTGGCAGTGTTCCGTAGGGGCCTGTTGGATTGTGTAAGTGGCAGCAGCAGTCTGTAGGAGTCTGTGGGATTCTATAAGGTTCCGGATTGTTCTGCAGGGTTCCGTAGGGGCCCGTAGAGTTCCGTAGTGGCTGGTAAAGTTCCGTAGGGGCCTGCAGGGTTCTGTAAGTGCCCGCAGGTGTCTGTAGGGTTCCGTAGGGGTCTGTAGGGTTCCGTAGGCGCCTGCAGTGTTCTGTAGGAGCCCATAGGGTTTTCGTGAGGTTCTGTTGTGTTGCTAAGGGTCTTGTAGAGTGCTGTCGGGTCCTGGAGTATTCTGTAGGGTTCCGGAGGGGCTCGTAGGGTTCCATCGAAATCTGTAGGCTTCCCTAGGGGCCCGTACAGATTTCCGTAGGGGCCTGTAGGGTTGTGTAAGTGCCAGCAGCAGTCTGTAGGAGTCTGTGGGATTCTATAAGGTTCCGGATTGTTCTGCAGGGTTCCGTAGGGGCCCGTAGAGTTCCGTAGTGGCGGGTAAAGTTCCGTAGGGCCCTGTGGGGTTCTGTATGGACCTGTAGGGTTCCGTAGGGGCCTGCAGGGTTCTGTAAGTGCCCGCAGGTGTCTGTAGGGTTCCGTAGGGGTCTGTAGGGTTCCGTAGGCGCCTGCAGTGTTCTGTAGGAGCCCATAGGGTTTTCGTGAGGTTCTGTTGTGTTGCTAAGGGTCTTGTAGAGTGCTGTCGGGTCCTGGAGTATTCTGTAGGGTTCCAGAGGGGCTCGTAGGGTTCCGTTGAAATCTGTAGGCTTCCCTAGGGGCCCGTACAGATTTCCGTAGGGGCCTGTAGGGTTATGTAAGTGCCCGCAGGGGTTGGTAGGAGCTTGTAGGGTGCCATAAGTTTCCAGAGGGTTGTGTAGGGTTCCGTAGGGGCCTGTGGTGTTCCCTAGGGGCCTGTAGAGTCTCGTACAGTTCCGTAGGGTCCTGTAGGTTTCCATAAGCGCCCGCAGAGGTCTGAAGGGGCCCGTACTGTTCCATAAGGATCCATAGGGCTCCGTAGAGCTTCGTAGGTTCCCTAGAGGCCTGTAGAGTACCGCAGGAGCCAGTAGTGTTCTGTAGGGGCCCGTAGGGTTCCTTCCATAGGGGCTGGCAGTGTTCCGTAGGGGCCTGTAGGATTGTGTAAGTGGCAGCAGCAGTCTGTAGGAGTCTGAGGGATTCTATAAGGTTCCGGATTGTTCTGCAGGGTTCCGTAGGGGCCCGTAGAGTTCCGTAGTGGCTGGTAAAGTTCCGTAGGGGCCTGCAGGGTTCTGTAAGTGCCCGCAGGTGTCTGTAGGGTTCCGTAGGGGTCTGTAGGGTTCCGTAGGCGCCTGCAGTGTTCTGTAGGAGCCCATAGGGTTTTCGTGAGGTTCCGTTGTGTTGCTAAGGGTCTTGTAGAGTGCTGTCGGGTCCTGGAGTATTCTGTAGGGTTCCAGAGGGGCTCGTAGGGTTCCGTCGAAATCTGTAGGCTTCCCTAGGGGCCCGTACAGATTTCCGTAGGGGCCTGTAGGGTTATGTAAGTGCCCGCAGGGGTTGGTAGGAGCTTGTAGGGTGCCATAAGTTTCCAGAGGGTTGTGTAGGGTTCCGTAGGGGCCTGTGGTGTTCCCTAGGGGCCTGTAGAGTCTCGTACAGTTCCGTAGGGTCCTGTAGGTTTCCATAAGCGCCCGCAGAGGTCTGAAGGGGGCCGTACTATTCCGTAAGGTTCCATAGGGCTCCGTAGAGCTTCGTAGGTTCCCTAGAGGCCTGTAGAGTCCCGCAGGAGCCAGTAGTGTTCTGTAGGGGCCCGTAGGGTTCCTTCCATAGGGGCTGGCAGTGTTCCGTAGGGGCCTGTAGGATTGTGTAAGTGGCAGCAGCAGTCTGTAGGAGTCTGTGGGATTCTATAAGGTTCCGGATTGTTCTGCAGGGTTCCGTAGGGGCCCGTAGAGTTCCGTAGTGGCTGGTAAAGTTCCGTAGGGGCCTGCAGGGTTCTGTAAGTGCCCGCAGGTGTCTGTAGGGTTCCGTAGGGGTCTGTAGGGTTCCGTAGGCGCCTGCAGTGTTCTGTAGGAGCCCATAGGGTTTTCGTGAGGTTCTGTTGTGTTGCTAAGGGTCTTGTAGAGTGCTGTCGGGTCCTGGAGTATTCTGTAGGGTTCCGGAGGGGCTCGTAGGGTTCCATCGAAATCTGTAGGCTTCCCTAGGGGCCCGTACAGATTTCCGTAGGGGCCTGTAGGGTTGTGTAAGTGCCAGCAGCAGTCTGTAGGAGTCTGTGGGATTCTATAAGGTTCCGGATTGTTCTGCAGGGTTCCGTAGGGGCCCGTAGAGTTCCGTAGTGGCTGCTAAAGTTCCGTAGGGCCCTGTGGGGTTCTGTATGGACCTGTAGGGTTCCGTAGGGGCCTGCAGGGTTCTGTAAGTGCCCGCAGGTGTCTGTAGGGGTCCGTAGGGGTCTGTAGGGTTCCGTAGGCGCCTGCAGTGTTCTGTAGGAGCCCATAGGGTTTTTGTGAGGTTCCGTTGTGTTGCTAAGGGTCTTGTAGAGTGCTGTCGGGTCCTGGAGTATTCTGTAGGGTTCCAGAGGGGCTCGTAGGGTTCTGTCGAAATCTGTAGGCTTCCCTAAGGGCCCGTGGAGTCCCGTAGATTTCCGTAGGGGCCTGTAGGGTTGTGTAAGTGCCTGCAGGGGTTGGTAGGAGCTTGTAGGGTGCCATAAGTTTCCAGAGGGTTGTGTAGGGTTCCGTAGGGGCCTGTGGTGTTCCCTAGGGGCCTGTAGAGTCTCGTACAGTTCCGTAGGGTCCTGTAGGTTTCCATAAGCGCCCGCAGAGGTCTGAAGGGGGCCGTACTGTTCCATAAGGATCCATAGGGCTCCGTAGAGCTTCGTAGGTTCCCTAGAGGCCTCTGGAGTACCGCAGGAGCCAGTAGTGTTCTGTAGGGGCCCGTAGGGTTCCTTCCATAGGGGCTGGCAGCGTTCCGTAGGGGCCTGTAGGATTGTGTAAGTGCCCGCAGCAGTCTGTAGGAGTCTGTGGGATTCTATAAGGTTCCGGAGGGTTCTGCAGGGTTCCGTAGGGGCCCGTAGAGTTCCGTAGTGGCTGCTAAAGTTCCGTAGGGCCCTGTGGGGTTCTGTATGGACCTGTAGGGTTCCGTAGGGGCCTGCAGGGTTCTGTAAGTGCCCGCAGGTGTCTGTAGGGTTCCGTAGGGGTCTGTAGGGTTCCGTAGGCGCCTGCAGTGTTCTGTAGGAGCCCATAGGGTTTTCGTGAGGTTCTGTTTTGTTGCTAAGGGTCTTGTAGAGTGCTGTCGGGTCCTGGAGTATTCTGTAGGGTTCCAGAGGGGCTCGTAGGGTTGCATCGAAATCTGTAGGCTTCCCTAGGGGCCCGTACAGATTTCCGTAGGGGCCTGTAGGGTTGTGTAAGTGCCCGCAGGGGTTGGTAGGAGCTTGTAGGGTGCCATAAGTTTCCAGAGGGTTGTGTAGGGTTCCGTAGGGGCCTGTGGTGTTCCCTAGGGGCCTGTAGAGTCTCGTAGGGTTCCGTAGGGGCCTGTGGTGTTCCCTAGGGGCCTGTAGAGTCTCGTACAGTTCTGTAGGGTCCTGTAGGTTTCCATAAGCGCCCGCAGAGGTCTGAAGGGGGCCGTACTATTCCGTAAGGTTCCATAGGGTTCCGTAGAGCTTCGTAGGTTCCCTAGAGGCCTGTAGAGTACCGCAGGAGCCAGTAGTGCTCTGTAGGGGCCCGTAGGGTTCCTTCCATAGGGGCTGGCAGTGTTCCGTAGGGGCCTGTTGGATTGTGTAAGTGGCAGCAGCAGTCTGTAGGAGTCTGTGGGATTCTATAAGGTTCCGGATTGTTCTGCAGGGTTCCGTAGGGGCCCGTAGAGTTCCGTAGTGGCTGGTAAAGTTCCGTAGGGGCCTGCAGGGTTCTGTAAGTGCCCGCAGGTGTCTGTAGGGTTCCGTAGGGGTCTGTAGGGTTCCGTAGGCACCTGCAGTGTTCTGTAGGAGCCCATAGGGTTTTCGTGAGGTTCTGTTGTGTTGCTAAGGGTCTTGTAGAGTGCTGTCGGGTCCTGGAGTATTCTGTAGGGTTCCGGAGGGGCTCGTAGGGTTCCATCGAAATCTGTAGGCTTCCCTAGGGGCCCGTACAGATTTCCGTAGGGGCCTGTAGGGTTGTGTAAGTGCCAGCAGCAGTCTGTAGGAGTCTGTGGGATTCTCTAAGGTTCCGGATTGTTCTGCAGGGTTCCGTAGGGGCCCGTAGAGTTCCGTAGTGGCTGCTAAAGTTCCGTAGGGCCCTGTGGGGTTCTGTATGGACCTGTAGGGTTCCGTAGGGGCCTGCAGGGTTCTGTAAGTGCCCGCAGGTGTCTGTAGGGTTCCGTAGGGGTCTGTAGGGTTCCGTAGGCGCCTGCAGTGTTCTGTAGGAGCCCATAGGGTTTTCGTGAGGTTCTGTTGTGTTGCTAAGGGTCTTGTAGAGTGCTGTCGGGTCCTGGAGTATTCTGTAGGGTTCCAGAGGGGCTCGTAGGGTTCCGTTGAAATCTGTAGGCTTCCCTAGGGGCCCGTACAGATTTCCGTAGGGGCCTGTAGGGTTATGTAAGTGCCCGCAGGGGTTGGTAGGAGCTTGTAGGGTGCCATAAGTTTCCAGAGGGTTGTGTAGGGTTCCGTAGGGGCCTGTGGTGTTCCCTAGGGGCCTGTAGAGTCTCGTACAGTTCCGTAGGGTCCTGTAGGTTTCCATAAGCGCCCGCAGAGGTCTGAAGGGGCCCGTACTGTTCCATAAGGATCCATAGGGCTCCGTAGAGCTTCGTAGGTTCCCTAGAGGCCTGTAGAGTACCGCAGGAGCCAGTAGTGTTCTGTAGGGGCCCGTAGGGTTCCTTCCATAGGGGCTGGCAGTGTTCCGTAGGGGCCTGTAGGATTGTGTAAGTGCCTGCAGCAGTCTGTAGGAGTCTGAGGGATTCTATAAGGTTCCGGATTGTTCTGCAGGGTTCCGTAGGGGCCCGTAGAGTTCCGTAGTGGCTGGTAAAGTTCCATAGGGGCCTGCAGGGTTCTGTAAGTGCCCGCAGGTGTCTGTAGGGTTCCGTAGGGGTCTGTAGGGTTCCGTAGGCGCCTGCAGTGTTCTGTAGGAGCCCATAGGGTTTTCGTGAGGTTCCGTTGTGTTGCTAAGGGTCTTGTAGAGTGCTGTCGGGTCCTGGAGTATTCTGTAGGGTTCCAGAGGGGCTCGTAGGGTTCCGTCGAAATCTGTAGGCTTCCCTAGGGGCCCGTACAGATTTCCGTAGGGGCCTGTAGGGTTATGTAAGTGCCCGCAGGGGTTGGTAGGAGCTTGTAGGGTGCCATAAGTTTCCAGAGGGTTGTGTAGGGTTCCGTAGGGGCCTGTGGTGTTCCCTAGGGGCCTGTAGAGTCTCGTAGGGTTCCGTAGGGGCCTGTGGTGTTCCCTAGGGGCCTGTAGAGTCTCGTACAGTTCCGTAGGGTCCTGTAGGTTTCCATAAGCGCCTGCAGAGGTCTGAAGGGGGCCGTACTATTCCGTAAGGTTCCATAGGGCTCCGTAGAGCTTCGTAGGTTCCCTAGAGGCCTGTAGAGTCCCGCAGGAGCCAGTAGTGTTCTGTAGGGGCCCGTAGGGTTCCTTCCATAGGGGCTGGCAGTGTTCCGTAGGGGCCTGTTGGATTGTGTAAGTGGCAGCAGCAGTCTGTAGGAGTCTGTGGGATTCTATAAGGTTCCGGATTGTTCTGCAGGGTTCCGTAGGGGCCCGTAGAGTTCCGTAGTGGCTGGTAAAGTTCCGTAGGGGCCTGCAGGGTTCTGTAAGTGCCCGCAGGTGTCTGTAGGGTTCCGTAGGGGTCTGTAGGGTTCCGTAGGCGCCTGCAGTGTTCTGTAGGAGCCCATAGGGTTTTCGTGAGGTTCTGTTGTGTTGCTAAGGGTCTTGTAGAGTGCTGTCGGGTCCTGGAGTATTCTGTAGGGTTCCGGAGGGGCTCGTAGGGTTCCATCGAAATCTGTAGGCTTCCCTAGGGGCCCGTACAGATTTCCGTAGGGGCCTGTAGGGTTGTGTAAGTGGCAGCAGCAGTCTGTAGGAGTCTGTGGGATTCTCTAAGGTTCCGGATTGTTCTGCAGGGTTCCGTAGGGGCCCGTAGAGTTCCGTAGTGGCTGCTAAAGTTCCGTAGGGCCCTGTGGGGTTCTGTATGGACCTGTAGGGTTCCGTAGGGGCCTGCAGGGTTCTGTAAGTGCCCGCAGGTGTCTGTAGGGTTCTGTAGGGGTCTGTAGGGTTCCGTAGGCGCCTGCAGTGTTCTGTAGGAGCCCATAGGGTTTTTGTGAGGTTCCGTTGTGTTGCTAAGGGTCTTGTAGAGTGCTGTCGGGTCCTGGAGTATTCTGTAGGGTTCCAGAGGGGCTCGTAGGGTTCTGTCGAAATCTGTAGGCTTCCCTAAGGGCCCGTGGAGTCCCGTAGATTTCCGTAGGGGCCTGTAGGGTTGTGTAAGTGCCTGCAGGGGTTGGTAGGAGCTTGTAGGGTGCCATAAGTTTCCAGAGGGTTGTGTAGGGTTCCGTAGGGGCCTGTGGTGTTCCCTAGGGGCCTGTAGAGTCTCGTACAGTTCCGTAGGGTCCTGTAGGTTTCCATAAGCGCCCGCAGAGGTCTGAAGGGGGCCGTACTGTTCCATAAGGATCCATAGGGCTCCGTAGAGCTTCGTAGGTTCCCTAGAGGCCTCTGGAGTACCGCAGGAGCCAGTAGTGTTCTGTAGGGGCCCGTAGGGTTCCTTCCATAGGGGCTGGCATGTTCCGTAGGGGCCTGTAGGATTGTGTAAGTGCCCGCAGCAGTCTGTAGGAGTCTGTGGGATTCTATAAGGTTCCGGAGGGTTCTGCAGGGTTCCGTAGGGGCCCGTAGAGTTCCGTAGTGGCTGCTAAAGTTCCGTAGGGCCCTGTGGGGTTCTGTATGGACCTGTAGGGTTCCGTAGGGGCCTGCAGGGTTCTGTAAGTGCCCGCAGGTGTCTGTAGGGTTCCGTAGGGGTCTGTAGGGTTCCGTAGGCGCCTGCAGTGTTCTGTAGGAGCCCATAGGGTTTCCGTGAGGTTCTGTTTTGTTGCTAAGGGTCTTGTAGAGTGCTGTCGGGTCCTGGAGTATTCTGTAGGGTTCCAGAGGGGCTCGTAGGGTTGCATCGAAATCTGTAGGCTTCCCTAGGGGCCCGTACAGATTTCCGTAGGGGCCTGTAGGGTTGTGTAAGTGCCCGCAGGGGTTGGTAGGAGCTTGTAGGGTGCCATAAGTTTCCAGAGGGTTGTGTAGGGTTCCGTAGGGGCCTGTGGTGTTCCCTAGGGGCCTGTAGAGTCTCGTAGGGTTCCGTAGGGGCCTGTGGTGTTCCCTAGGGGCCTGTAGAGTCTCGTACAGTTCTG
Organism: Numenius arquata; assembly: GCF_964106895.1. NCBI lineage: Eukaryota > Metazoa > Chordata > Aves > Charadriiformes > Scolopacidae > Numenius > Numenius arquata. The sequence continues at coordinate 85,554 of NW_027414186.1, forward strand.
TAGGGTCCTGTCGGTTTCCATAAGCGCCCGCAGAGGTCTGAAGGGGGCCGTACTATTCCGTAAGGTTCCATAGGGTTCCGTAGAGCTTCGTAGGTTCCCTAGAGGCCTGTAGAGTACCGCAGGAGCCAGTAGTGCTCTGTAGGGGCCCGTAGGGTTCCTTCCATAGGGGCTGGCAGTGTTCCGTAGGGGCCTGTAGGGTTGTGTAAGTGCCCGCAGCAGTCTGTAGGAGTCTGTGGGATTCTATAAGGTTCCGGAGGGTTCTGCAGGGTTCCGTAGGGGCCCGTAGAGTTCCGTAGTGGCTGCTAAAGTTCCGTAGGGCCCTGTGGGGTTCTGTATGGACCTGTAGGGTTCCGTAGGGGCCTGCAGGGTTCTGTAAGTGCCCGCAGGTGTCTGTAGGGTTCCGTAGGGGTCTGTAGGGTTCCGTAGGCGCCTGCAGTGTTCTGTAGGAGCCCATAGGGTTTCCGTGAGGTTCCGTTGTGTTGCTAAGGGTCTTGTAGAGTGCTGTCGGGTCCTGGAGTATTCTGTAGGGTTCCAGAGGGGCTCGTAGGGTTCTGTCGAAATCTGTAGGCTTCCCTAGGGGCCCGTGGAGTCCCGTAGATTTCCGTAGGGGCCTGTAGGGTTGAGTAAGTGCCTGCAGGGGTTGGTAGGAGCTTGTAGGGTGCCATAAGTTTCCAGAGGGTTGTGTAGGGTTCCGTAGGGGCCTGTCGTGTTCCCTAGGGGCCTGTAGAGTTTGTAGGGTTCTGTAGGGGCCTGTGGTGTTCCCTAGGGGCCTGTAGAGTCTCGTACAGTTCCGTAGGGTCCTGTAGGTTTCCATAAGCGCCCGCAGAGGTCTGAAGGGGGCCGTACTGTTCCGTAAGGATCCATAGGGTTCCGTAGAGCTTCGTAGGTTCCCTAGAGGCCTGTAGAGTACTGCAGGAGCCAGTAGTGCTCTGTAGGGGCCCGTAGGGTTCCTTCCATAGGGGCTGGCAGTGTTCCGTAGGGGCCTGTAGGATTGTGTAAGTGCCCGCAGCAGTCTGTAGGAGTCTGTGGGATTCTATAAGGTTCCGGAGGGTTCTGCAGGGTTCCGTAGGGGCCCGTAGAGTTCCGTAGTGGCTGCTAAAGTTCCGTAGGGCCCTGTGGGGTTCTGTATGGACCTGTAGGGTTCCGTAGGGGCCTGCAGGGTTCTGTAAGTGCCCGCAGGTGTCTGTAGGGTTCCGTAGGGGTCTGTAGGGTTCCGTAGGCGCCTGCAGTGTTCTGTAGGAGCCCATAGGGTTTCCGTGAGGTTCCGTTGTGTTGCTAAGGGTCTTGTAGAGTGCTGTCGGGTCCTGGAGTATTCTGTAGGGTTCCAGAGGGGCTCGTAGGGTTCCGTCGAAATCTGTAGGCTTCCCTAGGGGCCCGTACAGATTTCCGTAGGGGCCTGTAGGGTTATGTAAGTGCCCGCAGGGGTTGGTAGGAGCTTGTAGGGTGCCATAAGTTTCCAGAGGGTTGTGTAGGGTTCCGTAGGGGCCTGTGGTGTTCCCTAGGGGCCTGTAGAGTCTCGTACAGTTCCGTAGGGTCCTGTAGGTTTCCATAAGCGCCCGCAGAGGTCTGAAGGGGGCCGTACTGTTCCGTAAGGATCCATAGGGCTCCGTAGAGCTTCGTAGGTTCCCTAGAGGCCTGTAGAGTACCGCAGGAGCCAGTAGTGTTCTGTAGGGGCCCGTAGGGTTCCTTCCATAGGGGCTGGCAGTGTTCCGTAGGGGCCTGTAGGATTGTGTAAGTGCCCGCAGCAGTCTGTAGGAGTCTGTGGGATTCTATAAGGTTCCGGAGGGTTCTGCAGGGTTCCGTAGGGGCCCGTAGAGTTCCGTAGTGGCTGCTAAAGTTCCGTAGGGCCCTGTGGGGTTCTGTATGGACCTGTAGGGTTCCGTAGGGGCCTGCAGGGTTCTGTAAGTGCCCGCAGGTGTCTGTAGGGTTCCGTAGGGGTCTGTAGGGTTCCGTAGGCGCCTGCAGTGTTCTGTAGGAGCCCATAGGGTTTCCGTGAGGTTCCGTTGTGTTGCTAAGGGTCTTGTAGAGTGCTGTCGGGTCCTGGAGTATTCTGTAGGGTTCCAGAGGGGCTCGTAGGGTTCCGTCGAAATCTGTAGGCTTCCCTAGGGGCCCGTACAGATTTCCGTAGGGGCCTGTAGGGTTGTGTAAGTGCCCGCAGGGGTTGGTAGGAGCTTGTAGGGTGCCATAAGTTTCCAGAGGGTTGTGTAGGGTTCCGTAGGGGCCTGTGGTGTTCCCTAGGGGCCTGTAGAGTCTCGTAGGGTTCCGTAGGGGCCTGTGGTGTTCCCTAGGGGCCTGTAGAGTCTCGTACAGTTCCGTAGGGTCCTGTAGGTTTCCATAAGCGCCCGCAGAGGTCTGAAGGGGCCCGTACTGTTCCATAAGGATCCATAGGGCTCCGTAGAGCTTCGTAGGTTCCCTAGAGGCCTCTGGAGTACCGCAGGAGCCAGTAGTGTTCTGTAGGGGCCCGTAGGGTTCCTTCCATAGGGGCTGGCAGCGTTCCGTAGGGGCCTGTAGGATTGTGTAATTGCCCGCAGCAGTCTGTAGGAGTCTGTGGGATTCTATAAGGTTCCGGATTGTTCTGCAGGGTTCCGTAGGGGCCCGTAGAGTTCCGTAGTGGCTGGTAAAGTTCCGTAGGGCCCTGCAGGGTTCTGTAAGTGCCCGCAGGTGTCTGTAGGGTTCCGTAGGGGTCTGTAGGGTTCCGTAGGCGCCTGCAGTGTTCTGTAGGAGACTATAGGGTTTTTGTGAGGTTCCGTTGTGTTGCTAAGGGTCTTGTAGAGTGCTGTCGGGTCCTGGAGTATTCTGTAGGGTTCCAGAGGGGCTCGTAGGGTTCCGTCGAAATCTGTAGGCTTCCCTAGGGGCCCGTACAGATTTCCGTAGGGGCCTGTAGGGTTATGTAAGTGCCCGCAGGGGTTGGTAGGAGCTTGTAGGGTGCCATAAGTTTCCAGAGGGTTGTGTAGGGTTCCGTAGGGGCCTGTGGTGTTCCCTAGGGGCCTGTAGAGTCTCGTACAGTTCCGTAGGGTCCTGTAGGTTTCCATAAGCGCCCGCAGAGGTCTGAAGGGGGCCGTACTGTTCCGTAAGGATCCATAGGGTTCCGTAGAGCTTCGTAGGTTCCCTAGAGGCCTGTAGAGTACCGCAGGAGCCAGTAGTGTTCTGTAGGGGCCCGTAGGGTTCCTTCCATAGGGGCTGGCAGCGTTCCGTAGGGGCCTGTAGGGTTGTGTAAGTGCCCGCAGCAGTCTGTAGGAGTCTGTGGGATTCTATAAGGTTCCGGAGGGTTCTGCAGGGTTCCGTAGGGGCCCGTAGAGTTCCGTAGTGGCTGCTAAAGTTCCGTAGGGCCCTGTGGGGTTCTGTATGGACCTGTAGGGTTCCGTAGGGGCCTGCAGGGTTCTGTAAGTGCCCGCAGGTGTCTGTAGGGTTCCGTAGGGGTCTGTAGGGTTCCGTAGGCGCCTGCAGTGTTCTGTAGGAGCCCATAGGGTTTCCGTGAGGTTCCGTTGTGTTGCTAAGGGTCTTGTAGAGTGCTGTCGGGTCCTGGAGTATTCTGTAGGGTTCCAGAGGGGCTCGTAGGGTTCCATCGAAATCTGTAGGCTTCCCTAGGGGCCCGTACAGATTTCCATAGGGGCCTGTAGGGTTGTGTAAGTGCCCGCAGGGGTTGGTAGGAGCTTGTAGGGTGCCATAAGTTTCCAGAGGGTTGTGTAGGGTTCCGTAGGGGCCTGTGGTGTTCCCTAGGGGCCTGTAGAGTCTCGTAGGGTTCCGTAGGGGCCTGTGGTGTTCCCTAGGGGCCTGTAGAGTCTCGTACAGTTCTGTAGGGTCCTGTAGGTTTCCATAAGCGCCCACAGAGGTCTGAAGGGGGCCGTACTATTCCGTAAGGTTCCATAGGGTTCCGTAGAGCTTCGTAGGTTCCCTAGAGGCCTGTAGAGTACCGCAGGAGCCAGTAGTGCTCTGTAGGGGCCCGTAGGGTTCCTTCCATAGGGGCTGGCAGTGTTCCGTAGGGGCCTGTAGGATTGTGTAAGTGCCCGCAGCAGTCTGTAGGAGTCTGTGGGATTCTATAAGGTTCCGGAGGGTTCTGCAGGGTTCCGTAGGGGCCCGTAGAGTTCTGTAGTGGCTGCTAAAGTTCCGTAGGGCCCTGTGGGGTTCTGTATGGACCTGTAGGGTTCCGTAGGGGCCTGCAGGGTTCTGTAAGTGCCCGCAGGTGTCTGTAGGGTTCCGTAGGGGTCTGTAGGGTTCCGTAGGCGCCTGCAGTGTTCTGTAGGAGCCCATAGGGTTTCCGTGAGGTTCCGTTGTGTTGCTAAGGGTCTTGTAGAGTGCTGTCGGGTCCTGGAGTATTCTGTAGGGTTCCAGAGGGGCTCGTAGGGTTCTGTCGAAATCTGTAGGCTTCCCTAGGGGCCCGTGGAGTCCCGTAGATTTCCGTAGGGGCCTGTAGGGTTGTGTAAGTGCCTGCAGGGGTTGGTAGGAGCTTGTAGGGTGCCATAAGTTTCCAGAGGGTTGTGTAGGGTTCCGTAGGGGCCTGTCGTGTTCCCTAGGGGCCTGTAGAGTTTGTAGGGTTCTGTAGGGGCCTGTGGTGTTCCCTAGGGGCCTGTAGAGTCTCGTACAGTTCCGTAGGGTCCTGTAGGTTTCCATAAGCGCCCGCAGAGGTCTGAAGGGGGCCGTACTGTTCCGTAAGGATCCATAGGGTTCCGTAGAGCTTCGTAGGTTCCCTAGAGGCCTGTAGAGTACTACAGGAGCCAGTAGTGCTCTGTAGGGGCCCGTAGGGTTCCTTCCATAGGGGCTGGCAGTGTTCCGTAGGGGCCTGTAGGATTGTGTAAGTGCCCGCAGCAGTCTGTAGGAGTCTGTGGGATTCTATAAGGTTCCGGAGGGTTCTGCAGGGTTCCGTAGGGGCCCGTAGAGTTCCGTAGTGGCTGCTAAAGTTCCGTAGGGCCCTGTGGGGTTCTGTATGGACCTGTAGGGTTCCGTAGGGGCCTGCAGGGTTCTGTAAGTGCCCGCAGGTGTCTGTAGGGTTCCGTAGGGGTCTGTAGGGTTCCGTAGGCGCCTGCAGTGTTCTGTAGGAGCCCATAGGGTTTCCGTGAGGTTCCGTTGTGTTGCTAAGGGTCTTGTAGAGTGCTGTCGGGTCCTGGAGTATTCTGTAGGGTTCCAGAGGGGCTCGTAGGGTTCCGTTGAAATCTGTAGGCTTCCCTAGGGGCCCGTACAGATTTCCGTAGGGGCCTGTAGGGTTGTGTAAGTGCCCGCAGGGGATGATAGGAGCTTGTAGGGTGCCATAAGTTTCCAGAGGGTTGTGTAGGGTTCCGTAGGGGCCTGTGGTGTTCCCTAGGGGCCTGTAGAGTCTCGTAGGGTTCTGTAGGGGCCTGTGGTGTTCCCTAGGGGCCTGTAGAGTCTCGTACAGTTCCGTAGGGTCCTGTAGGTTTCCATAAGCGCCCGCAGAGGTCTGAAGGGGCCCGTACTGTTCCGTAAGGATCCATAGGGCTCCGTAGAGCTTCGTAGGTTCCCTAGAGGCCTCTGGAGTACCGCAGGAGCCAGTAGTGTTCTGTAGGGGCCCGTAGGGTTCCTTCCATAGGGGCTGGCAGCGTTCCGTAGGGGCCTGTAGGATTGTGTAAGTGCCCGCAGCAGTCTGTAGGAGTCTGTGGGATTCTATAAGGTTCCGGATTGTTCTGCAGGGTTCCGTAGGGGCCTGTAGAGTTCCGTAGTGGCTGGTAAAGTTCCGTAGGGCCCTGCAGGGTTCTGTAAGTGCCCGCAGGTGTCTGTAGGGTTCCGTAGGGGTCTGTAGGGTTCCGTAGGCGCCTGCAGTGTTCTGTAGGAGCCCATAGGGTTTTCGTGAGGTTCCGTTGTGTTGCTAAGGGTCTTGTAGAGTGCTGTCGGGTCCTGGAGTATTCTGTAGGGTTCCAGAGGGGCTCGTAGGGTTCCGTTGAAATCTGTAGGCTTCCCTAGGGGCCCGTACAGATTTCCGTAGGGGCCTGTAGGGTTATGTAAGTGCCCGCAGGGGTTGGTAGGAGCTTGTAGGGTGCCATAAGTTTCCAGAGGGTTGTGTAGGGTTCCGTAGGGGCCTGTGGTGTTCCCTAGGGGCCTGTAGAGTCTCGTACAGTTCCGTAGGGTCCTGTAGGTTTCCATAAGCGCCCGCAGAGGTCTGAAGGGGTCCGTACTGTTCCGTAAGGATCCATAGGGCTCCGTAGAGCTTCGTAGGTTCCCTAGAGGCCTGTAGAGTACCGCAGGAGCCAGTAGTGTTCTGTAGGGGCCCGTAGGGTTCCTTCCATAGGGGCTGGCAGTGTTCCGTAGGGGCCTGTAGGATTTTGTAAGTGGCAGCAGCAGTCTGTAGGAGTCTGTGGGATTCTATAAGGTTCCGGATTGTTCTGCAGGGTTCCGTAGGGGCCCGTAGAGTTCCGTAGTGGCTGCTAAAGTTCCGTAGGGCCCTGTGGGGTTCTGTATGGACCTGTAGGGTTCCGTAGGGGCCTGCAGGGTTCTGTAAGTGCCCGCAGGTGTCTGTAGGGTTCCGTAGGGGTCTGTAGGGTTCCGTAGGCGCCTGCAGTGTTCTGTAGGAGCCCATAGGGTTTCCGTGAGGTTCCGTTGTGTTGCTAAGGGTCTTGTAGAGTGCTGTCGGGTCCTGGAGTATTCTGTAGGGTTCCAGAGGGGCTCGTAGGGTTCTGTCGAAATCTGTAGGCTTCCCTAAGGGCCCGTGGAGTCCCGAAGATTTCCGTAGGGGCCTGTAGGGTTGTGTAAGTGCCTGCAGGGGTTGGTAGGAGCTTGTAGGGTGCCATAAGTTTCCAGAGGGTTGTGTAGGGTTCCGTAGGGGCCTGTGGTGTTCCCTAGGGGCCTGTAGAGTCTCGTACAGTTCCGTAGGGTCCTGTAGGTTTCCATAAGCGCCCGCAGAGGTCTGAAGGGGGCCGTACTGTTCCGTAAGGATCCATAGGGCTCCATAGAGCTTCGTAGGTTCCCTAGAGGCCTGTAGAGTACCGCAGGAGCCAGTAGTGCTCTGTAGGGGCCCGTAGGGTTCCTTCCATAGGGGCTGGCAATGTTCCGTAGGGGCCTGTAGGATTGTGTAAGTGGCAGCAGCAGTCTGTAGGAGTCTGTGGGATTCTATAAGGTTCGGGATTGTTCTGCAGGGTTCCGTAGGGGCCCGTAGAGTTCCGTAGTGGCTGCTAAAGTTCCGTAGGGCCCTGTGGGGTTCTGTATGGACCTGTAGGGTTCCGTAGGGGCCTGCAGGGTTCTGTAAGTGCCCGCAGGTGTCTGTAGGGTTCCGTAGGGGTCTGTAGGGTTCCGTAGGCGCCTGCAGTGTTCTGTAGGAGCCCATAGGGTTTCCGTGAGGTTCCGTTGTGTTGCTAAGGGTCTTGTAGAGTGCTGTCGGGTCCTGGAGTATTCTGTAGGGTTCCAGAGGGGCTCGTAGGGTTCCGTTGAAATCTGTAGGCTTCCCTAGGGGCCCGTACAGATTTCCGTAGGGGCCTGTAGGGTTGTGTAAGTGCGCGCAGGGGTTGGTAGGAGCTTGTAGGGTGCCATAAGTTTCCAGAGGGTTGTGTAGGGTTCCGTAGGGGCCTGTGGTGTTCCCTAGGGGCCTGTAGAGTCTCGTAGGGTTCCGTAGGGGCCTGTGGTGTTCGCTAGGGGCCTGTAGAGTCTCGTACAGTTCCGTAGGGTCCTGTAGGTTTCCATAAGCGCCCGCAGAGGTCTGAAGGGGCCCGTACTGTTCCATAAGGATCCATAGGGCTCCGTAGAGCTTCGTAGGTTCCCTAGAGGCCTCTGGAGTACCGCAGGAGCCAGTAGTGTTCTGTAGGGGCCCGTAGGGTTCCTTCCATAGGGGCTGGCAGCGTTCCGTAGGGGCCTGTAGGATTGTGTAAGTGCCCGCAGCAGTCTGTAGGAGTCTGTGGGATTCTATAAGGTTCCGGATTGTTCTGCAGGGTTCCGTAGGGGCCCGTAGAGTTCCGTAGTGGCTGGTAAAGTTCCGTAGGGCCCTGCAGGGTTCTGTAAGTGCCCGCAGGTGTCTGTAGGGTTCCGTAGGGGTCTGTAGGGTTCCGTAGGCGCCTGCAGTGTTCTGTAGGAGCCCATAGGGTTTTTGTGAGGTTCCGTTGTGTTGCTAAGGGTCTTGTAGAGTGCTGTCGGGTCCTGGAGTATTCTGTAGGGTTCCAGAGGGGCTCGTAGGGTTCCGTCGAAATCTGTAGGCTTCCCTAGGGGCCCGTACAGATTTCCGTAGGGGCCTGTAGGGTTATGTAAGTGCCCGCAGGGGTTGGTAGGAGCTTGTAGGGTGCCATAAGTTTCCAGAGGGTTGTGTAGGGCTCCGTAGGGGCCTGTGGTGTTCCCTAGGGGCCTGTAGAGTCTCGTACAGTTCCGTAGGGTCCTGTAGGTTTCCATAAGCGCCCGCAGAGGTCTGAAGGGGGCCGTACTGTTCCGTAAGGATCCATAGGGCTCCGTAGAGCTTTGTAGGTTCCCTAGAGGCCTGTAGAGTACCGCAGGAGCCAGTAGTGTTCTGTAGGGGCCCGTAGGGTTCCTTCCATAGGGGCTGGCAGTGTTCCGTAGGGGCCTGTAGGATTTTGTAAGTGGCAGCAGCAGTCTGTAGGAGTCTGTGGGATTCTATAAGGTTCCGGATTGTTCTGCAGGGTTCCGTAGGGGCCCGTAGAGTTCCGTAGTGGCGGGTAAAGTTCCGTAGGGCCCTGTGGGGTTCTGTATGGACCTGTAGGGTTCCGTAGGGGCCTGCAGGGTTCTGTAAGTGCCCGCAGGTGTCTGTAGGGTTCCGTAGGGGTCTGTAGGGTTCCGTAGGCGCCTGCAGTGTTCTGTAGGAGCCCATAGGGTTTTTGTGAGGTTCCGTTGTGTTGCTAAGGGTCTTGTAGAGTGCTGTCGGGTCCTGGAGTATTCTGTAGGGTTCCAGAGGGGCTCGTAGGGTTCTGTCGAAATCTGTAGGCTTCCCTAAGGGCCCGTGGAGTCCCGTAGATTTCCGTAGGGGCCTGTAGGGTTGTGTAAGTGCCTGCAGGGGTTGGTAGGAGCTTGTAGGGTGCCATAAGTTTCCAGAGGGTTGTGTAGGGTTCCGTAGGGGCCTGTGGTGTTCCCTAGGGGCCTGTAGAGTCTCGTACAGTTCCGTAGGGTCCTGTAGGTTTCCATAAGCGCCCGCAGAGGTCTGAAGGGGGCCGTACTGTTCCGTAAGGATCCATAGGGCTCCGTAGAGCTTCGTAGGTTCCCTAGAGGCCTCTGGAGTACCGCAGGAGCCAGTAGTGTTCTGTAGGGGCCCGTAGGGTTCCTTCCATAGGGGCTGGCATGTTCCGTAGGGGCCTGTAGGATTGTGTAAGTGCCCGCAGCAGTCTGTAGGAGTCTGTGGGATTCTATAAGGTTCCGGAGGGTTCTGCAGGGTTCCGTAGGGGCCCGTAGAGTTCCGTAGTGGCTGCTAAAGTTCCGTAGGGCCCTGTGGGGTTCTGTATGGACCTGTAGGGTTCCGTAGGGCCCTGCAGGGTTCTGTAAGTGCCCGCAGGTGTCTGTAGGGTTCCGTAGGGGTCTGTAGGGTTCCGTAGGCGCCTGCAGTGTTCTGTAGGAGCCCATAGGGTTTTCGTGAGGTTCTGTTTTGTTGCTAAGGGTCTTGTAGAGTGCTGTCGGGTCCTGGAGTATTCTGTAGGGTTCCAGAGGGGCTCGTAGGGTTCCATCGAAATCTGTAGGCTTCCCTAGGGGCCCGTACAGATTTCCGTAGGGGCCTGTAGGGTTGTGTAAGTGCCCGCAGGGGTTGGTAGGAGCTTGTAGGGTGCCATAAGTTTCCAGAGGGTTGTGTAGGGTTCCGTAGGGGCCTGTGGTGTTCCCTAGGGGCCTGTAGAGTCTCGTAGGGTTCCGTAGGGGCCTGTGGTGTTCCCTAGGGGCCTGTAGAGTCTCGTACAGTTCTGTAGGGTCCTGTAGGTTTCCATAAGCGCCCGCAGAGGTCTGAAGGGGGCCGTACTATTCCGTAAGGTTCCATAGGGCTCCGTAGAGCTTCGTAGGTTCCCTAGAGGCCTGTAGAGTACCGCAGGAGCCAGTAGTGCTCTGTAGGGGCCCGTAGGGTTCCTTCCATAGGGGCTGGCAGTGTTCCGTAGGGGCCTGTAGGATTGTGTAAGTGCCCGCAGCAGTCTGTAGGAGTCTGTGGGATTCTATAAGGTTCCGGAGGGTTCTGCAGGGTTCCGTAGGGGCCCGTAGAGTTCTGTAGTGGCTGCTAAAGTTCCGTAGGGCCCTGTGGGGTTCTGTATGGACCTGTAGGGTTCCGTAGGGGCCTGCAGGGTTCTGTAAGTGCCCGCAGGTGTCTGTAGGGTTCCGTAGGGGTCTGTAGGGTTCCGTAGGCGCCTGCAGTGTTCTGTAGGAGCCCATAGGGTTTCCGTGAGGTTCCGTTGTGTTGCTAAGGGTCTTGTAGAGTGCTGTCGGGTCCTGGACTATTCTGTAGAGTTCCAGAGGGGCTCGTAGGGTTCTGTCGAAATCTGTAGGCTTCCCTAGGGGCCCGTGGAGTCCCGTAGATTTCCGTAGGGGCCTGTAGGGTTGAGTAAGTGCCTGCAGGGGTTGGTAGGAGCTTGTAGGGTGCCATAAGTTTCCAGAGGGTTGTGTAGGGTTCCGTAGGGGCCTGTCGTGTTCCCTAGGGGCCTGTAGAGTTTGTAGGGTTCTGTAGGGGCCTGTGGTGTTCCCTAGGGGCCTGTAGAGTCTCGTACAGTTCCGTAGGGTCCTGTAGGTTTCCATAAGCGCCCGCAGAGGTCTGAAGGGGGCCATAGGGTTCCGTAGAGCTTCGTAGGTTCCCTAGAGGCCTGTAGAGTACTGCAGGAGCCAGTAGTGCTCTGTAGGGGCCCGTAGGGTTCCTTCCATAGGGGCTGGCAGTGTTCCGTAGGGGCCTGTAGGATTGTGTAAGTGCCCGCAGCAGTCTGTAGGAGTCTGTGGGATTCTATAAGGTTCCGGAGGGTTCTGCAGGGTTCCGTAGGGGCCCGTAGAGTTCCGTAGTGGCTGGTAAAGTTCCGTAGGGCCCTGTGGGGTTCTGTATGGACCTGTAGGGTTCCGTAGGGGCCTGCAGGGTTCTGTAAGTGCCCGCAGGTGTCTGTAGGGTTCCGTAGGGGTCTGTAGGGTTCCGTAGGCGCCTGCAGTGTTCTGTAGGAGCCCATAGGGTTTCCGTGAGGTTCCGTTGTGTTGCTAAGGGTCTTGTAGAGTGCTGTCGGGTCCTGGAGTATTCTGTAGGGTTCCAGAGGGGCTCGTAGGGTTCCGTCGAAATCTGTAGGCTTCCCTAGGGGCCCGTACAGATTTCCGTAGGGGCCTGTAGGGTTGTGTAAGTGCCCGCAGGGGTTGGTAGGAGCTTGTAGGGTGCCATAAGTTTCCAGAGGGTTGTGTAGGGTTCCGTAGGGGCCTGTGGTGTTCCCTAGGGGCCTGTAGAGTCTCGTAGGGTTCTGTAGGGGCCTGTGGTGTTCCCTAGGGGCCTGTAGAGTCTCGTACAGTTCCGTAGGGTCCTGTAGGTTTCCATAAGCGCCCGCAGAGGTCTGAAGGGGGCCGTACTGTTCCATAAGGATCCATAGGGCTCCGTAGAGCTTCGTAGGTTCCCTAGAGGCCTCTGGAGTACCGCAGGAGCCAGTAGTGTTCTGTAGGGGCCCGTAGGGTTCCTTCCATAGGGGCTGGCATGTTCCGTAGGGGCCTGTAGGATTGTGTAAGTGCCCGCAGCAGTCTGTAGGAGTCTGTGGGATTCTATAAGGTTCCGGATTGTTCTGCAGGGTTCCGTAGGGGCCCGTAGAGTTCCGTAGTGGCTGGTAAAGTTCCGTAGGGCCCTGCAGGGTTCTGTAAGTGCCCGCAGGTGTCTGTAGGGTTCCGTAGGGGTCTGTAGGGTTCCGTAGGCGCCTGCAGTGTTCTGTAGGAGCCTATAGGGTTTTTGTGAGGTTCCGTTGTGTTGCTAAGGGTCTTGTAGAGTGCTGTCGGGTCCTGGAGTATTCTGTAGGGTTCCAGAGGGGCTCGTAGGGTTCCGTTGAAATCTGTAGGCTTCCCTAGGGGCCCGTACAGATTTCCGTAGGGGCCTGTAGGGTTGTGTAAGTGCCCGCAGGGGTTGGTAGGAGCTTGTAGGGTGCCATAAGTTTCCAGAGGGTTGTGTAGGGTTCCGTAGGGGCCTGTGGTGTTCCCTAGGGGCCTGTAGAGTCTCGTACAGTTCCGTAGGGTCCTGTAGGTTTCCATAAGCGCCCGCAGAGGTCTGAAGGGGGCCGTACTGTTCCGTAAGGATCCATAGGGCTCCGTAGAGCTTCGTAGGTTCCCTAGAGGCCTGTAGAGTACCGCAGGAGCCAGTAGTGTTCTGTAGGGGCCCGTAGGGTTCCTTCCATAGGGGCTGGCAGTGTTCCGTAGGGGCCTGTAGGATTTTGTAAGTGGCAGCAGCAGTCTGTAGGAGTCTGTGGGATTCTATAAGGTTCCGGATTGTTCTGCAGGGTTCCGTAGGGGCCCGTAGAGTTCCGTAGTGGCTGCTAAAGTTCCGTAGGGCCCTGTGGGGTTCTGTATGGACCTGTAGGGTTCCGTAGGGGCCTGCAGGGTTCTGTAAGTGCCCGCAGGTGTCTGTAGGGTTCCGTAGGGGTCTGTAGGGTTCCGTAGGCGCCTGCAGTGTTCTGTAGGAGCCCATAGGGATTTTGTGAGGTTCCGTTGTGTTGCTAAGGGTCTTGTAGAGTGCTGTTGGGTCCTGGAGTATTCTGTAGGGTTCCAGAGGGGCTCGTAGGGTTCTGTCGAAATCTGTAGGCTTCCCTAAGGGCCCGTGGAGTCCCGTAGATTTCCGTAGGGGCCTGTAGGGTTGTGTAAGTGCCTGCAGGGGTTGGTAGGAGCTTGTAGGGTGCCATAAGTTTCCAGAGGGTTGTGTAGGGTTCCGTAGGGGCCTGTGGTGTTCCCTAGGGGCCTGTAGAGTCTCGTACAGTTCCGTAGGGTCCTGTAGGTTTCCATAAGCACCCGCAGAGGTCTGAAGGGGGCCGTACTGTTCCGTAAGGATCCATAGGGCTCCGTAGAGCTTCGTAGGTTCCCTAGAGGCCTCTGGAGTACCGCAGGAGCCAGTAGTGTTCTGTAGGGGCCCGTAGGGTTCCTTCCATAGGGGCTGGCATGTTCCGTAGGGGCCTGTAGGATTGTGTAAGTGCCCGCAGCAGTCTGTAGGAGTCTGTGGGATTCTATAAGGTTCCGGAGGGTTCTGCAGGGTTCCGTAGGGGCCCGTAGAGTTCCGTAGTGGCTGCTAAAGTTCCGTAGGGCCCTGTGGGGTTCTGTATGGACCTGTAGGGTTCCGTAGGGGCCTGCAGGGTTCTGTAAGTGCCCGCAGGTGTCTGTAGGGTTCCGTAGGGGTCTGTAGGGTTCCGTAGGCGCCTGCAGTGTTCTGTAGGAGCCCATAGGGTTTCCGTGAGGTTCTGTTGTGTTGCTAAGGGTCTTGTAGAGTGCTGTCGGGTCCTGGAGTATTCTGTAGGGTTCCAGAGGGGCTCGTAGGGTTGCATCGAAATCTGTAGGCTTCCCTAGGGGCCCGTACAGATTTCCGTAGGGGCCTGTAGGGTTGTGTAAGTGCCCGCAGGGGTTGGTAGGAGCTTGTAGGGTGCCATAAGTTTCCAGAGGGTTGTGTAGGGTTCCGTAGGGGCCTGTGGTGTTCCCTAGGGGCCTGTAGAGTCTCGTAGGGTTCCGTAGGGGCCTGTGGTGTTCCCTAGGGGCCTGTAGAGTCTCGTACAGTTCTGTAGGGTCCTGTAGGTTTCCATAAGCGCCCGCAGAGGTCTGAAGGGGGCCGTACTATTCCGTAAGGTTCCATAGGGTTCCGTAGAGCTTCGTAGGTTCCCTAGAGGCCTGTAGAGTACCGCAGGAGCCAGTAGTGCTCTGTAGGGGCCAGTAGGGTTCCTTCCATAGGGGCTGGCAGTGTTCCATAGGGGCCTGTAGGATTGTGTAAGTGCCCGCAGCAGTCTGTAGGAGTCTGTGGGATTCTATAAGGTTCCGGAGGGTTCTGCAGGGTTCCGTAGGGGCCCGTAGAGTTCTGTAGTGGCTGCTAAAGTTCCGTAGGGCCCTGTGGGGTTCTGTATGGACCTGTAGGGTTCCGTAGGGGCCTGCAGGGTTCTGTAAGTGCCCGCAGGTGTCTGTAGGGTTCCGTAGGGGTCTGTAGGGTTCCGTAGGCGCCTGCAGTGTTCTGTAGGAGCCCATAGGGTTTTTGTGAGGTTCTGTTGTGTTGCTAAGGGTCTTGTAGAGTGCTGTCGGGTCCTGGAGTATTCTGTAGGGTTCCAGAGGGGCTCGTAGGGTTCTGTCGAAATCTGTAGGCTTCCCTAGGGGCCCGTGGAGTCCCGTAGATTTCCGTAGGGGCCTGTAGGGTTGAGTAAGTGCCTGCAGGGGTTGGTAGGAGCTTGTAGGGTGCCATAAGTTTCCAGAGGGTTGTGTAGGGTTCCGTAGGGGCCTGTCGTGTTCCCTAGGGGCCTGTAGAGTTTGTAGGGTTCTGTAGGGGCCTGTGGTGTTCCCTAGGGGCCTGTAGAGTCTCGTACAGTTCCGTAGGGTCCTGTAGGTTTCCATAAGCGCCCGCAGAGGTCTGAAGGGGGCCGTACTGTTCCGTAAGGATCCATAGGGTTCCGTAGAGCTTCGTAGGTTCCCTAGAGGCCTGTAGAGTACCGCAGGAGCCAGTAGTGTTCTGTAGGGGCCCGTAGGGTTCCTTCCATAGGGGCTGGCAGTGTTCCGTAGGGGCCTGTAGGATTGTGTAAGTGGCAGCAGCAGTCTGTAGGAGTCTGTGGGATTCTATAAGGTTCCGGATTGTTCTGCAGGGTTCCGTAGGGGCCCGTAGAGTTCCGTAGTGGCTGCTAAAGTTCCGTAGGGCCCTGTGGGGTTCTGTATGGACCTGTAGGGTTCCGTAGGGGCCTGCAGGTTTCTGTAAGTGCCCGCAGGTGTCTGTAGGGTTCCGTAGGGGTCTGTAGGGTTCCGTAGGCGCCTGCAGTGTTCTGTAGGAGCCCATAGGGTTTCCGTGAGGTTCCGTTGTGTTGCTAAGGGTCTTGTAGAGTGCTGTCGGGTCCTGGAGTATTCTGTAGGGTTCCAGAGGGGCTCGTAGGGTTCCGTCGAAATCTGTAGGCTTCCCTAGGGGCCCGTACAGATTTCCGTAGGGGCCTGTAGGGTTGTGTAAGTGCGCGCAGGGGTTGGTAGGAGCTTGTAGGGTGCCATAAGTTTCCAGAGGGTTGTGTAGGGTTCCGTAGGGGCCTGTGGTGTTCCCTAGGGGCCTGTAGAGTCTCGTAGGGTTCCGTAGGGGCCTGTGGTGTTCGCTAGGGGCCTGTAGAGTCTCGTACAGTTCCGTAGGGTCCTGTAGGTTTCCATAAGCGCCCGCAGAGGTCTGAAGGGGCCCGTACTGTTCCATAAGGATCCATAGGGCTCCGTAGAGCTTCGTAGGTTCCCTAGAGGCCTCTGGAGTACCGCAGGAGCCAGTAGTGTTCTGTAGGGGCCCGTAGGGTTCCTTCCATAGGGGCTGGCAGCGTTCCGTAGGGGCCTGTAGGATTGTGTAAGTGCCCGCAGCAGTCTGTAGGAGTCTGTGGGATTCTATAAGGTTCCGGATTGTTCTGCAGGGTTCCGTAGGGGCCCGTAGAGTTCCGTAGTGGCTGGTAAAGTTCCGTAGGGCCCTGCAGGGTTCTGTAAGTGCCCGCAGGTGTCTGTAGGGTTCCGTAGGGGTCTGTAGGGTTCCGTAGGCGCCTGCAGTGTTCTGTAGGAGCCCATAGGGTTTTTGTGAGGTTCCGTTGTGTTGCTAAGGGTCTTGTAGAGTGCTGTCGGGTCCTGGAGTATTCTGTAGGGTTCCAGAGGGGCTCGTAGGGTTCCGTCGAAATCTGTAGGCTTCCCTAGGGGCCCGTACAGATTTCCGTAGGGGCCTGTAGGGTTATGTAAGTGCCCGCAGGGGTTGGTAGGAGCTTGTAGGGTGCCATAAGTTTCCAGAGGGTTGTGTAGGGCTCCGTAGGGGCCTGTGGTGTTCCCTAGGGGCCTGTAGAGTCTCGTACAGTTCCGTAGGGTCCTGTAGGTTTCCATAAGCGCCCGCAGAGGTCTGAAGGGGGCCGTACTGTTCCGTAAGGATCCATAGGGCTCCGTAGAGCTTTGTAGGTTCCCTAGAGGCCTGTAGAGTACCGCAGGAGCCAGTAGTGTTCTGTAGGGGCCCGTAGGGTTCCTTCCATAGGGGCTGGCAGTGTTCCGTAGGGGCCTGTAGGATTTTGTAAGTGGCAGCAGCAGTCTGTAGGAGTCTGTGGGATTCTATAAGGTTCCGGATTGTTCTGCAGGGTTCCGTAGGGGCCCGTAGAGTTCCGTAGTGGCGGGTAAAGTTCCGTAGGGCCCTGTGGGGTTCTGTATGGACCTGTAGGGTTCCGTAGGGGCCTGCAGGGTTCTGTAAGTGCCCGCAGGTGTCTGTAGGGTTCCGTAGGGGTCTGTAGGGTTCCGTAGGCGCCTGCAGTGTTCTGTAGGAGCCCATAGGGTTTTTGTGAGGTTCCGTTGTGTTGCTAAGGGTCTTGTAGAGTGCTGTCGGGTCCTGGAGTATTCTGTAGGGTTCCAGAGGGGCTCGTAGGGTTCTGTCGAAATCTGTAGGCTTCCCTAAGGGCCCGTGGAGTCCCGTAGATTTCCGTAGGGGCCTGTAGGGTTGTGTAAGTGCCTGCAGGGGTTGGTAGGAGCTTGTAGGGTGCCATAAGTTTCCAGAGGGTTGTGTAGGGTTCCGTAGGGGCCTGTGGTGTTCCCTAGGGGCCTGTAGAGTCTCGTACAGTTCCGTAGGGTCCTGTAGGTTTCCATAAGCGCCCGCAGAGGTCTGAAGGGGGCCGTACTGTTCCGTAAGGATCCATAGGGCTCCGTAGAGCTTCGTAGGTTCCCTAGAGGCCTCTGGAGTACCGCAGGAGCCAGTAGTGTTCTGTAGGGGCCCGTAGGGTTCCTTCCATAGGGGCTGGCATGTTCCGTAGGGGCCTGTAGGATTGTGTAAGTGCCCGCAGCAGTCTGTAGGAGTCTGTGGGATTCTATAAGGTTCCGGAGGGTTCTGCAGGGTTCCGTAGGGGCCCGTAGAGTTCCGTAGTGGCTGCTAAAGTTCCGTAGGGCCCTGTGGGGTTCTGTATGGACCTGTAGGGTTCCGTAGGGGCCTGCAGGGTTCTGTAAGTGCCCGCAGGTGTCTGTAGGGTTCCGTAGGGGTCTGTAGGGTTCCGTAGGCGCCTGCAGTGTTCTGTAGGAGCCCATAGGGTTTTCGTGAGGTTCTGTTTTGTTGCTAAGGGTCTTGTAGAGTGCTGTCGGGTCCTGGAGTATTCTGTAGGGTTCCAGAGGGGCTCGTAGGGTTCCATCGAAATCTGTAGGCTTCCCTAGGGGCCCGTACAGATTTCCGTAGGGGCCTGTAGGGTTGTGTAAGTGCCCGCAGGGGTTGGTAGGAGCTTGTAGGGTGCCATAAGTTTCCAGAGGGTTGTGTAGGGTTCCGTAGGGGCCTGTGGTGTTCCCTAGGGGCCTGTAGAGTCTCGTAGGGTTCCGTAGGGGCCTGTGGTGTTCCCTAGGGGCCTGTAGAGTCTCGTACAGTTCTGTAGGGTCCTGTAGGTTTCCATAAGCGCCCGCAGAGGTCTGAAGGGGGCCGTACTATTCCGTAAGGTTCCATAGGGCTCCGTAGAGCTTCGTAGGTTCCCTAGAGGCCTGTAGAGTACCGCAGGAGCCAGTAGTGCTCTGTAGGGGCCCGTAGGGTTCCTTCCATAGGGGCTGGCAGTGTTCCGTAGGGGCCTGTAGGATTGTGTAAGTGCCCGCAGCAGTCTGTAGGAGTCTGTGGGATTCTATAAGGTTCCGGAGGGTTCTGCAGGGTTCCGTAGGGGCCCGTAGAGTTCTGTAGTGGCTGCTAAAGTTCCGTAGGGCCCTGTGGGGTTCTGTATGGACCTGTAGGGTTCCGTAGGGGCCTGCAGGGTTCTGTAAGTGCCCGCAGGTGTCTGTAGGGTTCCGTAGGGGTCTGTAGGGTTCCGTAGGCGCCTGCAGTGTTCTGTAGGAGCCCATAGGGTTTCCGTGAGGTTCCGTTGTGTTGCTAAGGGTCTTGTAGAGTGCTGTCGGGTCCTGGACTATTCTGTAGAGTTCCAGAGGGGCTCGTAGGGTTCTGTCGAAATCTGTAGGCTTCCCTAGGGGCCCGTGGAGTCCCGTAGATTTCCGTAGGGGCCTGTAGGGTTGAGTAAGTGCCTGCAGGGGTTGGTAGGAGCTTGTAGGGTGCCATAAGTTTCCAGAGGGTTGTGTAGGGTTCCGTAGGGGCCTGTCGTGTTCCCTAGGGGCCTGTAGAGTTTGTAGGGTTCTGTAGGGGCCTGTGGTGTTCCCTAGGGGCCTGTAGAGTCTCGTACAGTTCCGTAGGGTCCTGTAGGTTTCCATAAGCGCCCGCAGAGGTCTGAAGGGGGCCATAGGGTTCCGTAGAGCTTCGTAGGTTCCCTAGAGGCCTGTAGAGTACTGCAGGAGCCAGTAGTGCTCTGTAGGGGCCCGTAGGGTTCCTTCCATAGGGGCTGGCAGTGTTCCGTAGGGGCCTGTAGGATTGTGTAAGTGCCCGCAGCAGTCTGTAGGAGTCTGTGGGATTCTATAAGGTTCCGGAGGGTTCTGCAGGGTTCCGTAGGGGCCCGTAGAGTTCCGTAGTGGCTGGTAAAGTTCCGTAGGGCCCTGTGGGGTTCTGTATGGACCTGTAGGGTTCCGTAGGGGCCTGCAGGGTTCTGTAAGTGCCCGCAGGTGTCTGTAGGGTTCCGTAGGGGTCTGTAGGGTTCCGTAGGCGCCTGCAGTGTTCTGTAGGAGCCCATAGGGTTTCCGTGAGGTTCCGTTGTGTTGCTAAGGGTCTTGTAGAGTGCTGTCGGGTCCTGGAGTATTCTGTAGGGTTCCAGAGGGGCTCGTAGGGTTCCGTCGAAATCTGTAGGCTTCCCTAGGGGCCCGTACAGATTTCCGTAGGGGCCTGTAGGGTTGTGTAAGTGCCCGCAGGGGTTGGTAGGAGCTTGTAGGGTGCCATAAGTTTCCAGAGGGTTGTGTAGGGTTCCGTAGGGGCCTGTGGTGTTCCCTAGGGGCCTGTAGAGTCTCGTAGGGTTCTGTAGGGGCCTGTGGTGTTCCCTAGGGGCCTGTAGAGTCTCGTACAGTTCCGTAGGGTCCTGTAGGTTTCCATAAGCGCCCGCAGAGGTCTGAAGGGGGCCGTACTGTTCCATAAGGATCCATAGGGCTCCGTAGAGCTTCGTAGGTTCCCTAGAGGCCTCTGGAGTACCGCAGGAGCCAGTAGTGTTCTGTAGGGGCCCGTAGGGTTCCTTCCATAGGGGCTGGCAGCGTTCCGTAGGGGCCTGTAGGATTGTGTAAGTGCCCGCAGCAGTCTGTAGGAGTCTGTGGGATTCTATAAGGTTCCGGATTGTTCTGCAGGGTTCCGTAGGGGCCCGTAGAGTTCCGTAGTGGCTGGTAAAGTTCCGTAGGGCCCTGCAGGGTTCTGTAAGTGCCCGCAGGTGTCTGTAGGGTTCCGTAGGGGTCTGTAGGGTTCCGTAGGCGCCTGCAGTGTTCTGTAGGAGCCTATAGGGTTTTTGTGAGGTTCCGTTGTGTTGCTAAGGGTCTTGTAGAGTGCTGTCGGGTCCTGGAGTATTCTGTAGGGTTCCAGAGGGGCTCGTAGGGTTCCGTTGAAATCTGTAGGCTTCCCTAGGGGCCCGTACAGATTTCCGTAGGGGCCTGTAGGGTTGTGTAAGTGCCCGCAGGGGTTGGTAGGAGCTTGTAGGGTGCCATAAGTTTCCAGAGGGTTGTGTAGGGTTCCGTAGGGGCCTGTGGTGTTCCCTAGGGGCCTGTAGAGTCTCGTACAGTTCTGTAGGGTCCTGTAGGTTTCCATAAGCGCCCGCAGAGGTCTGAAGGGGGCCGTACTATTCCGTAAGGTTCCATAGGGTTCCGTAGAGCTTCGTAGGTTCCCTAGAGGCCTGTAGAGTACCGCAGGAGCCAGTAGTGCTCTGTAGGGGCCAGTAGGGTTCCTTCCATAGGGGCTGGCAGTGTTCCGTAGGGGCCTGTAGGATTGTGTAAGTGCCCGCAGCAGTCTGTAGGAGTCTGTGGGATTCTATAAGGTTCCGGAGGGTTCTGCAGGGTTCCGTAGGGGCCCGTAGAGTTCTGTAGTGGCTGCTAAAGTTCCGTAGGGCCCTGTGGGGTTCTGTATGGACCTGTAGGGTTCCGTAGGGGCCTGCAGGGTTCTGTAAGTGCCCGCAGGTGTCTGTAGGGTTCCGTAGGGGTCTGTAGGGTTCCGTAGGCGCCTGCAGTGTTCTGTAGGAGCCCATAGGGTTTCCGTGAGGTTCCGTTGTGTTGCTAAGGGTCTTGTAGAGTGCTGTCGGGTCCTGGAGTATTCTGTAGGGTTCCAGAGGGGCTCGTAGGGTTCTGTCGAAATCTGTAGGCTTCCCTAGGGGCCCGTGGAGTCCCGTAGATTTCCGTAGGGGCCTGTAGGTTTGAGTAAGTGCCTGCAGGGGTTGGTAGGAGCTTGTAGGGTGCCATAAGTTTCCAGAGGGTTGTGTAGGGTTCCGTAGGGGCCTGTCGTGTTCCCTAGGGGCCTGTAGAGTTTGTAGGGTTCTGTAGGGGCCTGTGGTGTTCCCTAGGGGCCTGTAGAGTCTCGTACAGTTCCGTAGGGTCCTGTAGGTTTCCATAAGCGCCCGCAGAGGTCTGAAGGGGGCCGTACTGTTCCGTAAGGATCCATAGGGTTCCGTAGAGCTTCGTAGGTTCCCTAGAGGCCTGTAGAGTACTGCAGGAGCCAGTAGTGTTCTGTAGGGGCCCGTAGGGTTCCTTCCATAGGGGCTGGCAGTGTTCCGTAGGGGCCTGTAGGATTGTGTAAGTGCCCGCAGCAGTCTGTAGGAGTCTGTGGGATTCTATAAGGTTCCGGAGGGTTCTGCAGGGTTCCGTAGGGGCCCGTAGAGTTCCGTAGTGGCTGCTAAAGTTCCGTAGGGCCCTGTGGGGTTCTGTATGGACCTGTAGGGTTCCGTAGGGGCCTGCAGGGTTCTGTAAGTGCCCGCAGGTGTCTGTAGGGTTCCGTAGGGGTCTGTAGGGTTCCGTAGGCGCCTGCAGTGTTCTGTAGGAGCCCATAGGGTTTCCGTGAGGTTCCGTTGTGTTGCTAAGGGTCTTGTAGAGTGCTGTCGGGTCCTGGAGTATTCTGTAGGGTTCCAGAGGGGCTCGTAGGGTTCCGTCGAAATCTGTAGGCTTCCCTAGGGGCCCGTACAGATTTCCGTAGGGGCCTGTAGGGTTGTGTAAGTGCCCGCAGGGGTTGGTAGGAGCTTGTAGGGTGCCATAAGTTTCCAGAGGGTTGTGTAGGGTTCCGTAGGGGCCTGTGGTGTTCCCTAGGGGCCTGTAGAGTCTCGTAGGGTTCTGTAGGGGCCTGTGGTGTTCCCTAGGGGCCTGTAGAGTCTCGTACAGTTCCGTAGGGTCCTGTAGGTTTCCATAAGCGCCCGCAGAGGTCTGAAGGGGCCCGTACTGTTCCATAAGGATCCATAGGGCTCTGTAGAGCTTCGTAGGTTCCCTAGAGGCCTCTGGAGTACCGCAGGAGCCAGTAGTGTTCTGTAGGGGCCCGTAGGGTTCCTTCCATAGGGGCTGGCAGCGTTCCGTAGGGGCCTGTAGGATTGTGTAAGTGCCCGCAGCAGTCTGTAGGAGTCTGTGGGATTCTATAAGGTTCCGGATTGTTCTGCAGGGTTCCGTAGGGGCCCGTAGAGTTCCGTAGTGG
This sequence comes from Numenius arquata, assembly GCF_964106895.1. Taxonomy (NCBI): domain Eukaryota; kingdom Metazoa; phylum Chordata; class Aves; order Charadriiformes; family Scolopacidae; genus Numenius; species Numenius arquata. The sequence goes on from NW_027414186.1 coordinate 107,101, forward strand.
CTGGTAAAGTTCCGTAGGGCCCTGCAGGGTTCTGTAAGTGCCCGCAGGTGTCTGTAGGGTTCCGTAGGGGTCTGTAGGGTTCCGTAGGCGCCTGCAGTGTTCTGTAGGAGCCCATAGGGTTTTTGTGAGGTTCCGTTGTGTTGCTAAGGGTCTTGTAGAGTGCTGTCGGGTCCTGGAGTATTCTGTAGGGTTCCAGAGGGGCTCGTAGGGTTCCGTTGAAATCTGTAGGCTTCCCTAGGGGCCCGTACAGATTTCCGTAGGGGCCTGTAGGGTTATGTAAGTGCCCGCAGGGGTTGGTAGGAGCTTGTAGGGTGCCATAAGTTTCCAGAGGGTTGTGTAGGGTTCCGTAGGGGCCTGTGGTGTTCCCTAGGGGCCTGTAGAGTCTCGTACAGTTCCGTAGGGTCCTGTAGGTTTCCATAAGCGCCCGCAGAGGTCTGAAGGGGGCCGTACTGTTCCGTAAGGATCCATAGGGCTCCGTAGAGCTTCGTAGGTTCCCTAGAGGCCTGTAGAGTACCGCAGGAGCCAGTAGTGTTCTGTAGGGGCCCGTAGGGTTCCTTCCATAGGGGCTGGCAGTGTTCCGTAGGGGCCTGTAGGATTTTGTAAGTGGCAGCAGCAGTCTGTAGGAGTCTGTGGGATTCTATAAGGTTCCGGATTGTTCTGCAGGGTTCCGTAGGGGCTCGTAGAGTTCCGTAGTGGCTGCTAAAGTTCCGTAGGGCCCTGTGGGGTTCTGTATGGACCTGTAGGGTTCCGTAGGGGCCTGCAGGGTTCTGTAAGTGCCCGCAGGTGTTGCTGTAGGGTTCCGTAGGGGTCTGTAGGGTTCCGTAGGCGCCTGCAGTGTTCTGTAGGAGCCCATAGGGTTTCCGTGAGGTTCCGTTGTGTTGCTAAGGGTCTTGTAGAGTGCTGTCGGGTCCTGGAGTATTCTGTAGGGTTCCAGAGGGGCTCGTAGGGTTCTGTCGAAATCTGTAGGCTTCCCTAGGGGCCCGTGGAGTCCCGTAGATTTCCGTAGGGGCCTGTAGGGTTGTGTAAGTGCCTGCAGGGGTTGGTAGGAGCTTGTAGGGTGCCATAAGTTTCCAGAGGGTTGTGTAGGGTTCCGTAGGGGCCTGTGGTGTTCCCTAGGGGCCTGTAGAGTCTCGTACAGTTCCGTAGGGTCCTGTAGGTTTCCATAAGCGCCCGCAGAGGTCTGAAGGGGGCCGTACTGTTCCGTAAGGATCCATAGGGCTCCGTAGAGCTTCGTAGGTTCCCTAGAGGCCTGTAGAGTACCGCAGGAGCCAGTAGTGCTCTGTAGGGGCCCGTAGGGTTCCTTCCATAGGGGCTGGCAATGTTCCGTAGGGGCCTGTAGGATTGTGTAAGTGGCAGCAGCAGTCTGTAGGAGTCTGTGGGATTCTATAAGGTTCCGGATTGTTCTGCAGGGTTCCGTAGGGGCCCGTAGAGTTCCGTAGTGGCTGGTAAAGTTCCGTAGGGCCCTGTGGGGTTCTGTATGGACCTGTAGGGTTCCGTAGGGGCCTGCAGGGTTCTGTAAGTGCCCGCAGGTGTCTGTAGGGTTCCGTAGGGGTCTGTAGGGTTCCGTAGGCGCCTGCAGTGTTCTGTAGGAGCCCATAGGGTTTCCGTGAGGTTCCGTTGTGTTGCTAAGGGTCTTGTAGAGTGCTGTCAGGTCCTGGAGTATTCTGTAGGGTTCCAGAGGGGCTCGTAGGGTTCCATCGAAATCTGTAGGCTTCCCTAGGGGCCCGTACAGATTTCCGTAGGGGCCTGTAGGGTTGTGTAAGTGCCCGCAGGGGTTGGTAGGAGCTTGTAGGGTGCCATAAGTTTCCAGAGGGTTGTGTAGGGTTCCGTAGGGGCCTGTGGTGTTCCCTAGGGGCCTGTAGAGTCTCGTAGGGTTCCGTAGGGGCCTGTGGTGTTCCCTAGGGTCCTGTAGAGTCTCGTACAGTTCCGTAGGGTCCTGTAGGTTTCCATAAGCGCCCGCAGAGGTCTGAAGGGGCCCGTACTGTTCCGTAAGGATCCATAGGGCTCCGTAGAGCTTCGTAGGTTCCCTAGAGGCCTCTGGAGTACCGCAGGAGCCAGTAGTGTTCTGTAGGGGCCCGTAGGGTTCCTTCCATAGGGGCTGGCAGCGTTCCGTAGGGGCCTGTAGGATTGTGTAAGTGCCCGCAGCAGTCTGTAGGAGTCTGTGGGATTCTATAAGGTTCCGGATTGTTCTGCAGGGTTCCGTAGGGGCCCGTAGAGTTCCGTAGTGGCTGGTAAAGTTCCGTAGGGCCCTGCAGGGTTCTGTAAGTGCCCGCAGGTGTCTGTAGGGTTCCGTAGGGGTCTGTAGGGTTCCGTAGGCGCCTGCAGTGTTCTGTAGGAGCCCATAGGGTTTTTGTGAGGTTCCGTTGTGTTGCTAAGGGTCTTGTAGAGTGCTGTCGGGTCCTGGAGTATTCTGTAGGGTTCCAGAGGGGCTCGTAGGGTTCTGTCGAAATCTGTAGGCTTCCCTAGGGGCCCGTAGAGTCCCGTAGATTTCCGTAGGGGCCTGTAGGGTTGTGTAAGTGCCTGCAGGGGTTGGTAGGAGCTTGTAGGGTGCCATAAGTTTCCAGAGGGTTGTGTAGGGTTCCGTAGGGGCCTGTGGTGTTCCCTAGGGGCCTGTAGAGTCTCGTACAGTTCCGTAGGGTCCTGTAGGTTTCCATAAGCGCCCGCAGAGGTCTGAAGGGGGCCGTACTGTTCCGTAAGGATCCATAGGGCTCCGTAGAGCTTCGTAGGTTCCCTAGAGGCCTGTAGAGTACCGCAGGAGCCAGTAGTGTTCTGTAGGGGCCCGTAGGGTTCCTTCCATAGGGGCTGGCAATGTTCCGTAGGGGCCTGTAGGATTGTGTAAGTGGCAGCAGCAGTCTGTAGGAGTCTGTGGGATTCTATAAGGTTCCGGATTGTTCTGCAGGGTTCCGTAGGGGCCCGTAGAGTTCCGTAGTGGCTGCTAAAGTTCCGTAGGGCCCTGTGGGGTTCTGTATGGACCTGTAGGGTTCCGTAGGGGCCTGCAGGGTTCTGTAAGTGCCCGCAGGTGTCTGTAGGGTTCCGTAGGGGTCTGTAGGGTTCCGTAGGCGCCTGCAGTGTTCTGTAGGAGCCCATAGGGTTTCCGTGAGGTTCCGTTGTGTTGCTAAGGGTCTTGTAGAGTGCTGTCGGGTCCTGGAGTATTCTGTAGGGTTCCAGAGGGGCTCGTAGGGTTCCATCGAAATCTGTAGGCTTCCCTAGGGGCCCGTACAGATTTCCGTAGGGGCCTGTAGGGTTGTGTAAGTGCCCGCAGGGGTTGGTAGGAGCTTGTAGGGTGCCATAAGTTTCCAGAGGGTTGTGTAGGGTTCCGTAGGGGCCTGTGGTGTTCCCTAGGGGCCTGTAGAGTCTCGTAGGGTTCCGTAGGGGCCTGTGGTGTTCCCTAGGGGCCTGTAGAGTCTCGTACAGTTCCGTAGGGTCCTGTAGGTTTCCATAAGCGCCCGCAGAGGTCTGAAGGGGCCCGTACTGTTCCGTAAGGATCCATAGGGCTCCGTAGAGCTTCGTAGGTTCCCTAGAGGCCTCTGGAGTACCGCAGGAGCCAGTAGTGTTCTGTAGGGGCCCGTAGGGTTCCTTCCATAGGGGCTGGCAGCGTTCCGTAGGGGCCTGTAGGATTGTGTAAGTGCCCGCAGCAGTCTGTAGGAGTCTGTGGGATTCTATAAGGTTCCGGATTGTTCTGCAGGGTTCCGTAGGGGCCCGTAGAGTTCCGTAGTGGCTGGTAAAGTTCCGTAGGGCCCTGCAGGGTTCTGTAAGTGCCCGCAGGTGTCTGTAGGGTTCCGTAGGGGTCTGTAGGGTTCCGTAGGCGCCTGCAGTGTTCTGTAGGAGCCCATAGGGTTTTCGTGAGGTTCCGTTGTGTTGCTAAGGGTCTTGTAGAGTGCTGTCGGGTCCTGGAGTATTCTGTAGGGTTCCAGAGGGGCTCGTAGGGTTCTGTCGAAATCTGTAGGCTTCCCTAGGGGCCCGTAGAGTCCCGTAGATTTCCGTAGGGGCCTGTAGGGTTGTGTAAGTGCCTGCAGGGGTTGGTAGGAGCTTGTAGGGTGCCATAAGTTTCCAGAGGGTTGTGTAGGGTTCCGTAGGGGCCTGTGGTGTTCCCTAGGGGCCTGTAGAGTCTCGTAGGGTTCCGTAGGGGCCTGTGGTGTTCCCTAGGGGCCTGTAGAGTCTCGTACAGTTCCGTAGGGTCCTGTAGGTTTCCATAAGCGCCCGCAGAGGTCTGAAGGGGGCCGTACTGTTCCGTAAGGATCCATAGGGCTCCGTAGAGCTTCGTAGGTTCCCTAGAGGCCTGTAGAGTACCGCAGGAGCCAGTAGTGTTCTGTAGGGGCCCGTAGGGTTCCTTCCATAGGGGCTGGCAATGTTCCGTAGGGGCCTGTAGGATTGTGTAAGTGGCAGCAGCAGTCTATAGGAGTCTGTGGGATTCTATAAGGTTCCGGATTGTTCTGCAGGGTTCCGTAGGGGCCCGTAGAGTTCCGTAGTGGCTGCTAAAGTTCCGTAGGGCCCTGTGGGGTTCTGTATGGACCTGTAGGGTTCCGTAGGGGCCTGCAGGGTTCTGTAAGTGCCCGCAGGTGTCTGTAGGGGTCCGTAGGGGTCTGTAGGGTTCCGTAGGCGCCTGCAGTGTTCTGTAGGAGCCCATAGGGTTTTTGTGAGGTTCCGTTGTGTTGCTAAGGGTCTTGTAGAGTGCTGTCGGGTCCTGGAGTATTCTGTAGGGTTCCAGAGGGGCTCGTAGGGTTCCGTTGAAATCTGTAGGCTTCCCTAGGGGCCCGTGGAGTCCCGTAGATTTCCGTAGGGGCCTGTAGGGTTGTGTAAGTGCCCGCAGGGGTTGGTAGGAGCTTGTAGGGTGCCATAAGTTTCCAGAGGGTTGTGTAGGGTTCCGTAGGGGCCTGTGGTGTTCCCTAGGGGCCTGTAGAGTCTCGTACAGTTCCGTAGGGTCCTGTAGGTTTCCATAAGCGCCCGCAGAGGTCTGAAGGGGGCCGTACTGTTCCGTAAGGATCCATAGGGCTCCGTAGAGCTTCGTAGGTTCCCTAGAGGCCTGTAGAGTACCGCAGGAGCCAGTAGTGTTCTGTAGGGGCCCGTAGGGTTCCTTCCATAGGGGCTGGCAGTGTTCCGTAGGGGCCTGTAGGATTGTGTAAGTGCCCGCAGCAGTCTGTAGGAGTCTGTGGGATTCTATAAGGTTCCGGATTGTTCTGCAGGGTTCCGTAGGGGCCCGTAGAGTTCCGTAGTGGCTGCTAAAGTTCCGTAGGGCCCTGTGGGGTTCTGTATGGACCTGTAGGGTTCTGTAAGTGCCCGCAGGTGTTGCTGTAGGGTTCCGTAGGGGTCTGTAGGGTTCCGTAGGTGCCTGCAGTGTTCTGTAGGAGCCCATAGGGTTTTCGTGAGGTTCCGTTGTGTTGCTAAGGGTCTTGTAGAGTGCTGTCGGGTCCTGGAGTATTCTGTAGGGTTCCAGAGGGGCTCGTAGGGTTCCATCGAAATCTGTAGGCTTCCCTAGGGGCCCGTACAGATTTCCGTAGGGGCCTGTAGGGTTATGTAAGTGCCCGCAGGGGTTGGTAGGAGCTTGTAGGGTGCCATAAGTTTCCAGAGGGTTGTGTAGGGTTCCGTAGGGGCCTGTGGTGTTCCCTAGGGGCCTGTAGAGTCTCGTACAGTTCCGTAGGGTCCTGTAGGTTTCCATAAGCGCCCGCAGAGGTCTGAAGGGGGCCGTACTGTTCCGTAAGGATCCATAGGGCTCCGTAGAGCTTCGTAGGTTCCCTAGAGGCCTGTAGAGTACCGCAGGAGCCAGTAGTGTTCTGTAGGGGCCCGTAGGGTTCCTTCCATAGGGGCTGGCAGTGTTCCGTAGGGGCCTGTAGGATTGTGTAAGTGGCAGCAGCAGTCTGTAGGAGTCTGTGGGATTCTATAAGGTTCCGGATTGTTCTGCAGGGTTCCGTAGGGGCCCGTAGAGTTCCGTAGTGGCTGGTAAAGTTCCGTAGGGGCCTGCAGGGTTCTGTAAGTGCCCGCAGGTGTCTGTAGGGTTCCGTAGGGGTCTGTAGGGTTCCGTAGGCGCCTGCAGTGTTCTGTAGGAGCCCATAGGGTTTCCGTGAGGTTCCGTTGTGTTGCTAAGGGTCTTGTAGAGTGCTGTCGGGTCCTGGAGTATTCTGTAGGGTTCCAGAGGGGCTCGTAGGGTTCTGTCGAAATCTGTAGGCTTCCCTAGGGGCCCGTAGAGTCCCGTAGATTTCCGTAGGGGCCTGTAGGGTTGTGTAAGTGCCTGCAGGGGTTGGTAGGAGCTTGTAGGGTGCCATAAGTTTCCAGAGGGTTGTGTAGGGCTCCGTAGGGGCCTGTGGTGTTCCCTAGGGGCCTGTAGAGTCTCGTACAGTTCCGTAGGGTCCTGTAGGTTTCCATAAGCGCCCGCAGAGGTCTGAAGGGGGCCGTACTGTTCCGTAAGGATCCATAGGGCTCCGTAGAGCTTCGTAGGTTCCCTAGAGGCCTGTAGAGTACCGCAGGAGCCAGTAGTGTTCTGTAGGGGCCCGTAGGGTTCCTTCCATAGGGGCTGGCAGTGTTCCGTAGGGGCCTGTAGGATTGTGTAAGTGCCCGCAGCAGTCTGTAGGAGTCTGTGGGATTCTATAAGGTTCCGGATTGTTCTGCAGGGTTCCGTAGGGGCCCGTAGAGTTCCGTAGTGGCTGGTAAAGTTCCGTAGGGCCCTGTGGGGTTCTGTAAGTGCCCGCAGGTGTCTGTACGGTTCCGTAGGGGTCTGTAGGGTTCCGTAGGGGTCTGTAGGGTTCCGTAGGCGCCTGCAGTGTTCTGTAAAAGCCCATAGGGTTTTCGTGAGGTTCTGTTGTGTTGCTAAGGGTCTTGTAGAGTGCTGTCGGGTCCTGGAGTATTCTGTAGGGTTCCAGAGGGGCTCGTAGGGTTCCATCGAAATCTGTAGGCTTCCCTAGGGGCCCGTACAGATTTCCGTAGGGGCCTGTAGGGTCGTGTAAGTGCCTGCAGGGGTTGGTAGGAGCTTGTAAGGTGCCATAAGTTTCCAGAGGGTTGTGTAGGGTTCCGTAGGGGCCTGTGGTGTTCCCTAGGGGCCTGTAGAGTCTCGTATGGTTCCGTAGGGGCCTGTGGTGTTCCCTAGGGGCCTGTAGAGTCTCGTACAGTTCCGTAGGGTCCTGTAGGTTTCCATAAGTGCCCGCAGAGGTCTGAAGGGGGCCGTACTATTCCGTAAGGTTCCATAGGGCTCCGTAGAGCTTCGTAGGTTCCCTAGAGGCCTCTGGAGTACCGCAGGAGCCAGTAGTGCTCTGTAGGGGCCCGTAGGGTTCCTTCCATAGGGGCTGGCAGTGTTCCGTAGGGGCCTGTAGGATTGTGTAAGTGCCCGCAGCAGTCTGTAGGAGTCTGTGGGATTCTCTAAGGTTCCGGATTGTTCTGCAGGGTTCCGTAGGGGCCCGTAGAGTTCCGTAGTGGCTGCTAAAGTTCCGTAGGGCCCTGTGGGGTTCTGTATGGACCTGTAGGGTTCCGTAGGGGCCTGCAGGGTTCTGTAAGTGCCCGCAGGTGTCTGTAGGGTTCCGTAGGGGTCTGTAGGGTTCCGTAGGCGCCTGCAGTGTTTTGTAGGAGCCCATAGGGTTTTCGTGAGGTTCCGTTGTGTTGCTAAGGGTCTTGTAGAGTGCTGTCGGGTCCTGGAGTATTCTGTAGGGTTCCAGAGGGGCTCGTAGGGTTCCATCGAAATCTGTAGGCTTCCCTAGGGGCCCGTACAGATTTCCGTAGGGGCCTGTAGGGTTATGTAAGTGCCCGCAGGGGTTGGTAGGAGCTTGTAGGGTGCCATAAGTTTCCAGAGGATTGTGTAGGGTTCCGTAGGGGCCTGTGGTGTTCCCTAGGGGCCTGTAGAGTCTCGTAGGGTTCCGTAGGGGCCTGTGGTGTTCCCTAGGGGCCTGTAGAGTCTCGTACAGTTCCGTAGGGTCCTGTAGGTTTCCATAAGCGCCCGCAGAGGTCTGAAGGGGGCCGTACTGTTCCGTAAGGATCCATAGGGCTCCGTAGAGCTTCGTAGGTTCCCTAGAGGCCTGTAGAGTACCGCAGGAGCCAGTAGTGTTCTGTAGGGGCCCGTAGGGTTCCTTCCATAGGGGCTGGCAGTGTTCCGTAGGGGCCTGTAGGATTGTGTAAGTGGCAGCAGCAGTCTGTAGGAGTCTGTGGGATTCTATAAGGTTCCGGATTGTTCTGCAGGGTTCCGTAGGGGCCCGTAGAGTTCCGTAGTGGCTGGTAAAGTTCCGTAGGGGCCTGCAGGGTTCTGTAAGTGCCCGCAGGTGTCTGTAGGGTTCCGTAGGGGTCTGTAGGGTTCCGTAGGCGCCTGCAGTGTTCTGTAGGAGCCCATAGGGTTTCCGTGAGGTTCCGTTGTGTTGCTAAGGGTCTTGTAGAGTGCTGTCGGGTCCTGGAGTATTCTGTAGGGTTCCAGAGGGGCTCGTAGGGTTCTGTCGAAATCTGTAGGCTTCCCTAGGGGCCCATAGAGTCCCGTAGATTTCCGTAGGGGCCTGTAGGGTTGTGTAAGTGCCTGCAGGGGTTGGTAGGAGCTTGTAGGGTGCCATAAGTTTCCAGAGGGTTGTGTAGGGTTCCGTAGGGGCCTGTGGTGTTCCCTAGGGGCCTGTAGAGTCTCGTACAGTTCCGTAGGGTCCTGTAGGTTTCCATAAGCGCCCGCAGAGGTCTGAAGGGGGCCGTACTGTTCCGTAAGGATCCATAGGGCTCCGTAGAGCTTCGTAGGTTCCCTAGAGGCCTGTAGAGTACCGCAGGAGCCAGTAGTGTTCTGTAGGGGCCCGTAGGGTTCCTTCCATAGGGGCTGGCAGTGTTCCGTAGGGGCCTGTAGGATTGTGTAAGTGCCCGCAGCAGTCTGTAGGAGTCTGTGGGATTCTATAAGGTTCCGGATTGTTCTGCAGGGTTCCGTAGGGGCCCGTAGAGTTCCGTAGTGGCTGGTAAAGTTCCGTAGGGCCCTGCAGGGTTCTGTAAGTGCCCGCAGGTGTCTGTACGGTTCCGTAGGGGTCTGTAGGGTTCCGTAGGGGTCTGTAGGGTTCCGTAGGCGCCTGCAGTGTTCTGTAAAAGCCCATAGGGTTTTCGTGAGGTTCTGTTGTGTTGCTAAGGGTCTTGTAGAGTGCTGTCGGGTCCTGGAGTATTCTGTAGGGTTCCAGAGGGGCTCGTAGGGTTCCATCGAAATCTGTAGGCTTCCCTAGGGGCCCGTACAGATTTCCGTAGGGGCCTGTAGGGTCGTGTAAGTGCCTGCAGGGGTTGGTAGGAGCTTGTAAGGTGCCATAAGTTTCCAGAGGGTTGTGTAGGGTTCCGTAGGGGCCTGTGGTGTTCCCTAGGGGCCTGTAGAGTCTCGTATGGTTCCGTAGGGGCCTGTGGTGTTCCCTAGGGGCCTGTAGAGTCTCGTACAGTTCCGTAGGGTCCTGTAGGTTTCCATAAGTGCCCGCAGAGGTCTGAAGGGGGCCGTACTATTCCGTAAGGTTCCATAGGGCTCCGTAGAGCTTCGTAGGTTCCCTAGAGGCCTCTGGAGTACCGCAGGAGCCAGTAGTGCTCTGTAGGGGCCCGTAGGGTTCCTTCCATAGGGGCTGGCAGTGTTCCGTAGGGGCCTGTAGGATTGTGTAAGTGCCCGCAGCAGTCTGTAGGAGTCTGTGGGATTCTCTAAGGTTCCGGATTGTTCTGCAGGGTTCCGTAGGGGCCCGTAGAGTTCCGTAGTGGCTGCTAAAGTTCCGTAGGGCCCTGTGGGGTTCTGTATGGACCTGTAGGGTTCCGTAGGGGCCTGCAGGGTTCTGTAAGTGCCCGCAGGTGTCTGTAGGGTTCCGTAGGGGTCTGTAGGGTTCCGTAGGCGCCTGCAGTGTTCTGTAGGAGCCCATAGGGTTTTCGTGAGGTTCCGTTGTGTTGCTAAGGGTCTTGTAGAGTGCTGTCGGGTCCTGGAGTATTCTGTAGGGTTCCAGAGGGGCTCGTAGGGTTCCGTCGAAATCTGTAGGCTTCCCTAGGGGCCCGTACAGATTTCCGTAGGGGCCTGTAGGGTTATGTAAGTGCCCGCAGGGGTTGGTAGGAGCTTGTAGGGTGCCATAAGTTTCCAGAGGGTTGTGTAGGGTTCCGTAGGGGCCTGTGGTGTTCCCTAGGAGCCTGTAGAGTCTCGTAGGGTTCCGTAGGGGCCTGTGGTGTTCCCTAGGGTCCTGTAGAGTCTCGTACAGTTCCGTAGGGTCCTGTAGGTTTCCATAAGCGCCCGCAGAGGTCTGAAGGGGCCCGTACTGTTCCATAAGGATCCATAGGGCTCCGTAGAGCTTCGTAGGTTCCCTAGAGGCCTCTGGAGTACCGCAGGAGCCAGTAGTGTTCTGTAGGGGCCCGTAGGGTTCCTTCCATAGGGGCCGGCAGCGTTCCGTAGGGGCCTGTAGGATTGTGTAAGTGCCCGCAGCAGTCTGTAGGAGTCTGTGGGATTCTCTAAGGTTCCGGATTGTTCTGCAGGGTTCCGTAGGGGCCCGTAGAGTTCCGTAGTGGCTGGTAAAGTTCCGTAGGGCCCTGTGGGGTTCTGTATGGACCTGTAGGGTTCTGTAAGTGCCCGCAGGTGTTGCTGTAGGGTTCCGTAGGGGTCTGTAGGGTTCCGTAGGCGCCTGCAGTGTTCTGTAGGAGCCCATAGGGTTTTCGTGAGGTTCCGTTGTGTTGCTAAGGGTCTTGTAGAGTGCTGTCGGGTCCTGGAGTATTCTGTAGGGTTCCAGAGGGGCTCGTAGGGTTCCATCGAAATCTGTAGGCTTCCCTAGGGGCCCGTACAGATTTCCGTAGGGGCCTGTAGGGTTATGTAAGTGCCCGCAGGGGTTGGTAGGAGCTTGTAGGGTGCCATAAGTTTCCAGAGGGTTGTGTAGGGTTCCGTAGGGGCCTGTGGTGTTCCCTAGGGGCCTGTAGAGTCTCGTAGGGTTCCGTAGGGGCCTGTGGTGTTCCCTAGGGGCCTGTAGAGTCTCGTACAGTTCCGTAGGGTCCTGTAGGTTTCCATAAGCGCCCGCAGAGGTCTGAAGGGGCCCGTACTGTTCCGTAAGGATCCATAGGGCTCCGTAGAGCTTCGTAGGTTCCCTAGAGGCCTGTAGAGTACCGCAGGAGCCAGTAGTGTTCTGTAGGGGCCCGTAGGGTTCCTTCCATAGGGGCTGGCAGTGTTCCGTAGGGGCCTGTAGGATTTTGTAAGTGGCAGCAGCAGTCTGTAGGAGTCTGTGGGATTCTATAAGGTTCCGGATTGTTCTGCAGGGTTCCGTAGGGGCCCGTAGAGTTCCGTAGTGGCTGCTAAAGTTCCGTAGGGCCCTGTGGGGTTCTGTATGGACCTGTAGGGTTCCGTAGGGGCCTGCAGGGTTCTGTAAGTGCCCGCAGGTGTCTGTAGGGTTCCGTAGGGGTCTGTAGGGTTCCGTAGGCGCCTGCAGTGTTCTGTAGGAGCCCATAGGGTTTCCGTGAGGTTCCGTTGTGTTGCTAAGGGTCTTGTAGAGTGCTGTCGGGTCCTGGAGTATTCTGTAGGGTTCCAGAGGGGCTCGTAGGGTTCTGTCGAAATCTGTAGGCTTCCCTAGGGGCCCGTAGAGTCCCGTAGATTTCCGTAGGGGCCTGTAGGGTTGTGTAAGTGCCTGCAGGGGTTGGTAGGAGCTTGTAGGGTGCCATAAGTTTCCAGAGGGTTGTGTAGGGTTCCGTAGGGGCCTGTGGTGTTCCCTAGGGGCCTGTAGAGTCTCGTACAGTTCCGTAGGGTCCTGTAGGTTTCCATAAGCGCCCGCAGAGGTCTGAAGGGGGCCGTACTGTTCCGTAAGGATCCATAGGGCTCCGTAGAGCTTCGTAGGTTCCCTAGAGGCCTGTAGAGTACCGCAGGAGCCAGTAGTGTTCTGTAGGGGCCCGTAGGGTTCCTTCCATAGGGGCTGGCAATGTTCCGTAGGGGCCTGTAGGATTGTGTAAGTGGCAGCAGCAGTCTGTAGGAGTCTGTGGGATTCTATAAGGTTCCGGATTGTTCTGCAGGGTTCCGTAGGGGCCCGTAGAGTTCCGTAGTGGCTGCTAAAGTTCCGTAGGGCCCTGTGGGGTTCTGTATGGACCTGTAGGGTTCCGTAGGGGCCTGCAGGGTTCTGTAAGTGCCCGCAGGTGTCTGTAGGGGTCCGTAGGGGTCTGTAGGGTTCCGTAGGCGCCTGCAGTGTTCTGTAGGAGCCCATAGGGTTTTTGTGAGGTTCCGTTGTGTTGCTAAGGGTCTTGTAGAGTGCTGTCGGGTCCTGGAGTATTCTGTAGGGTTCCAGAGGGGCTCGTAGGGTTCCGTTGAAATCTGTAGGCTTCCCTAGGGGCCCGTGGAGTCCCGTAGATTTCCGTAGGGGCCTGTAGGGTTATGTAAGTGCCCGCAGGGGTTGGTAGGAGCTTGTAGGTTGCCATAAGTTTCCAGAGGGTTGTGTAGGGTTCCGTAGGGGCCTGTGGTGTTCCCTAGGGGCCTGTAGAGTCTCGTACAGTTCCGTAGGGTCCTGTAGGTTTCCATAAGCGCCCGCAGAGGTCTGAAGGGGGCCGTACTGTTCCGTAAGGATCCATAGGGCTCCGTAGAGCTTCGTAGGTTCCCTAGAGGCCTGTAGAGTACCGCAGGAGCCAGTAGTGTTCTGTAGGGGCCCGTAGGGTTTCTTCCATAGGGGCTGGCAGTGTTCCGTAGGGGCCTGTAGGATTGTGTAAGTGCCCGCAGCAGTCTGTAGGAGTCTGTGGGATTCTCTAAGGTTCCGGATTGTTCTGCAGGGTTCCGTAGGGGCCCGTAGAGTTCCGTAGTGGCTGCTAAAGTTCCGTAGGGCCCTGTGGGGTTCTGTATGGACCTGTAGGGTTCCGTAGGGGCCTGCAGGGTTCTGTAAGTGCCCGCAGGTGTCTGTAGGGTTCCGTAGGGGTCTGTAGGGTTCCGTAGGCGCCTGCAGTGTTCTGTAGGAGCCCATAGGGATTTTGTGAGGTTCCGTTGTGTTGCTAAGGGTCTTGTAGAGTGCTGTTGGGTCCTGGAGTATTCTGTAGGGTTCCAGAGGGGCTCGTAGGGTTCTGTCGAAATCTGTAGGCTTCCCTAAGGGCCCGTGGAGTCCCGTAGATTTCCGTAGGGGCCTGTAGGGTTGTGTAAGTGCCTGCAGGGGTTGGTAGGAGCTTGTAGGGTGCCATAAGTTTCCAGAGGGTTGTGTAGGGTTCCGTAGGGGCCTGTGGTGTTCCCTAGGGGCCTGTAGAGTCTCGTACAGTTCCGTAGGGTCCTGTAGGTTTCCATAAGCGCCCGCAGAGGTCTGAAGGGGGCCGTACTGTTCCGTAAGGATCCATAGGGCTCCGTAGAGCTTCGTAGGTTCCCTAGAGGCCTGTAGAGTACCGCAGGAGCCAGTAGTGTTCTGTAGGGGCCCGTAGGGTTCCTTCCATAGGGGCTGGCAGTGTTCCGTAGGGGCCTGTAGGATTGTGTAAGTGGCAGCAGCAGTCTGTAGGAGTCTGTGGGATTCTATAAGGTTCCGGATTGTTCTGCAGGGTTCCGTAGGGGCCCGTAGAGTTCCGTAGTGGCTGCTAAAGTTCCGTAGGGCCCTGTGGGGTTCTGTATGGACCTGTAGGGTTCCGTAGGGGCCTGCAGGGTTCTGTAAGTGCCCGCAGGTGTCTGTAGGGTTCCGTAGGGGTCTGTAGGGTTCCGTAGGCGCCTGCAGTGTTCTGTAGGAGCCCATAGGGTTTTTGTGAGGTTCCGTTGTGTTGCTAAGGGTCTTGTAGAGTGCTGTCGGGTCCTGGACTATTCTGTAGGGTTCCAGAGGGGCTCGTAGGGTTCTGTCGAAATCTGTAGGCTTCCCTAGGGGCCCGTGGAGTCCCGTAGATTTCCGTAGGGGCCTGTAGGGTTGTGTAAGTGCCTGCAGGGGTTGGTAGGAGCTTGTAGGGTGCCATAAGTTTCCAGAGGGTTGTGTAGGGTTCCGTAGGGGCCTGTGGTGTTCCCTAGGGGCCTGTAGAGTCTCGTAGGGTTCCGTAGGGGCCTGTGGTGTTCCCTAGGGGCCTGTAGAGTCTCGTACAGTTCCGTAGGGTCCTGTAGGTTTCCATAAGCGCCCGCAGAGGTCTGAAGGGGGCCGTACTGTTCCGTAAGGATCCATAGGGCTCCGTAGAGCTTCGTAGGTTCCCTAGAGGCCTGTAGAGTACCGCAGGAGCCAGTAGTGTTCTGTAGGGGCCCGTAGGGTTCCTTCCATAGGGGCTGGCAATGTTCCGTAGGGGCCTGTAGGATTGTGTAAGTGGCAGCAGCAGTCTGTAGGAGTCTGTGGGATTCTATAAGGTTCCGGATTGTTCTGCAGGGTTCCGTAGGGGCCCGTAGAGTTCCGTAGTGGCTGCTAAAGTTCCGTAGGGCCCTGTGGGGTTCTGTATGGACCTGTAGGGTTCCGTAGGGGCCTGCAGGGTTCTGTAAGTGCCCGCAGGTGTCTGTAGGGGTCCGTAGGGGTCTGTAGGGTTCCGTAGGCGCCTGCAGTGTTCTGTAGGAGCCCATAGGGTTTTTGTGAGGTTCCGTTGTGTTGCTAAGGGTCTTGTAGAGTGCTGTCGGGTCCTGGAGTATTCTGTAGGGTTCCAGAGGGGCTCGTAGGGTTCCGTTGAAATCTGTAGGCTTCCCTAGGGGCCCGTGGAGTCCCGTAGATTTCCGTAGGGGCCTGTAGGGTTATGTAAGTGCCCGCAGGGGTTGGTAGGAGCTTGTAGGTTGCCATAAGTTTCCAGAGGGTTGTGTAGGGTTCCGTAGGGGCCTGTGGTGTTCCCTAGGGGCCTGTAGAGTCTCGTACAGTTCCGTAGGGTCCTGTAGGTTTCCATAAGCGCCCGCAGAGGTCTGAAGGGGGCCGTACTGTTCCGTAAGGATCCATAGGGCTCCGTAGAGCTTCGTAGGTTCCCTAGAGGCCTGTAGAGTACCGCAGGAGCCAGTAGTGTTCTGTAGGGGCCCGTAGGGTTCCTTCCATAGGGGCTGGCAGTGTTCCGTAGGGGCCTGTAGGATTGTGTAAGTGCCCGCAGCAGTCTGTAGGAGTCTGTGGGATTCTATAAGGTTCCGGATTGTTCTGCAGGGTTCCGTAGGGGCCCGTAGAGTTCCGTAGTGGCTGGTAAAGTTCCGTAGGGGCCTGCAGGGTTCTGTAAGTGCCCGCAGGTGTCTGTAGGGTTCCGTAGGGGTCTGTAGGGTTCCGTAGGCGCCTGCAGTGTTCTGTAGGAGCCCATAGGGTTTTCGTGAGGTTCCGTTGTGTTGCTAAGGGTCTTGTAGAGTGCTGTCGGGTCCTGGAGTATTCTGTAGGGTTCCAGAGGGGCTCGTAGGGTTCCGTCGAAATCTGTAGGCTTCCCTAGGGGCCCGTACAGATTTCCGTAGGGGCCTGTAGGGTTATGTAAGTGCCCGCAGGGGTTGGTAGGAGCTTGTAGGGTGCCATAAGTTTCCAGAGGGTTGTGTAGGGTTCCGTAGGGGCCTGTGGTGTTCCCTAGGGGCCTGTAGAGTCTCGTAGGGTTCCGTAGGGGCCTGTGGTGTTCCCTAGGGGCCTGTAGAGTCTCGTACAGTTCCGTAGGGTCCTGTAGGTTTCCATAAGCGCCCACAGAGGTCTGAAGGGGCCCGTACTGTTCCATAAGGATCCATAGGGCTCCGTAGAGCTTCGTAGGTTCCCTAGAGGCCTCTGGAGTACCGCAGGAGCCAGTAGTGTTCTGTAGGGGCCCGTAGGGTTCCTTCCATAGGGGCCGGCAGCGTTCCGTAGGGGCCTGTAGGATTGTGTAAGTGCCCGCAGCAGTCTGTAGGAGTCTGTGGGATTCTATAAGGTTCCGGATTGTTCTGCAGGGTTCCGTAGGGGCCCGTAGAGTTCCGTAGTGGCTGCTAAAGTTCCGTAGGGCCCTGTGGGGTTCTGTATGGACCTGTAGGGTTCCGTAGGGGCCTGCAGGGTTCTGTAAGTGCCCGCAGGTGTCTGTAGGGTTCCGTAGGGGTCTGTAGGGTTCCGTAGGCGCCTGCAGTGTTCTGTAGGAGCCCATAGGGTTTTTGTGAGGTTCCGTTGTGTTGCTAAGGGTCTTGTAGAGTGCTGTCGGGTCCTGGAGTATTCTGTAGGGTTCCAGAGGGGCTCGTAGGGTTCCGTTGAAATCTGTAGGCTTCCCTAGGGGCCCGTGGAGTCCCGTAGATTTCCGTAGGGGCCTGTAGGGTTATGTAAGTGCCCGCAGGGGTTGGTAGGAGCTTGTAGGTTGCCATAAGTTTCCAGAGGGTTGTGTAGGGTTCCGTAGGGGCCTGTGGTGTTCCCTAGGGGCCTGTAGAGTCTCGTACAGTTCCGTAGGGTCCTGTAGGTTTCCATAAGCGCCCGCAGAGGTCTGAAGGGGGCCGTACTGTTCCGTAAGGATCCATAGGGCTCCGTAGAGCTTCGTAGGTTCCCTAGAGGCCTGTAGAGTACCGCAGGAGCCAGTAGTGTTCTGTAGGGGCCCGTAGGGTTTCTTCCATAGGGGCTGGCAGTGTTCCGTAGGGGCCTGTAGGATTGTGTAAGTGCCCGCAGCAGTCTGTAGGAGTCTGTGGGATTCTATAAGGTTCCGGATTGTTCTGCAGGGTTCCGTAGGGGCCCGTAGAGTTCCGTAGTGGCTGCTAAAGTTCCGTAGGGGCCTGCAGGGTTCTGTAAGTGCCCGCAGGTGTCTGTAGGGTTCCGTAGGGGTCTGTAGGGTTCCGTAGGCGCCTGCAGTGTTCTGTAGGAGCCCATAGGGTTTTCGTGAGGTTCCGTTGTGTTGCTAAGGGTCTTGTAGAGTGCTGTCGGGTCCTGGAGTATTCTGTAGGGTTCCAGAGGGGCTCGTAGGGTTCCGTCGAAATCTGTAGGCTTCCCTAGGGGCCCGTACAGATTTCCGTAGGGGCCTGTAGGGTTATGTAAGTGCCCGCAGGGGTTGGTAGGAGCTTGTAGGGTGCCATAAGTTTCCAGAGGGTTGTGTAGGGTTCCGTAGGGGCCTGTGGTGTTCCCTAGGGGCCTGTAGAGTCTCGTAGGGTTCCGTAGGGGCCTGTGGTGTTCCCTAGGGGCCTGTAGAGTCTCGTACAGTTCCGTAGGGTCCTGTAGGTTTCCATAAGCGCCCGCAGAGGTCTGAAGGGGCCCGTACTGTTCCATAAGGATCCATAGGGCTCCGTAGAGCTTCGTAGGTTCCCTAGAGGCCTCTGGAGTACCGCAGGAGCCAGTAGTGTTCTGTAGGGGCCCGTAGGGTTCCTTCCATAGGGGCCGGCAGCGTTCCGTAGGGGCCTGTAGGATTGTGTAAGTGCCCGCAGCAGTCTGTAGGAGTCTGTGGGATTCTATAAGGTTCCGGATTGTTCTGCAGGGTTCCGTAGGGGCCCGTAGAGTTCCGTAGTGGCTGCTAAAGTTCCGTAGGGCCCTGTGGGGTTCTGTATGGACCTGTAGGGTTCCGTAGGGGCCTGCAGGGTTCTGTAAGTGCCCGCAGGTGTCTGTAGGGTTCCGTAGGCGCCTGCAGTGTTCTGTAGGAGCCCATAGGGTTTTTGTGAGGTTCCGTTGTGTTGCTAAGGGTCTTGTAGAGTGCTGTCGGGTCCTGGAGTATTCTGTAGGGTTCCAGAGGGGCTCGTAGGGTTCTGTCGAAATCTGTAGGCTTCCCTAGGGGCCCGTAGAGTCCCGTAGATTTCCGTAGGGGCCTGTAGGGTTGTGTAAGTGCCTGCAGGGGTTGGTAGGAGCTTGTAGGGTGCCATAAGTTTCCAGAGGGTTGTGTAGGGTTCCGTAGGGGCCTGTGGTGTTCCCTAGGGGCCTGTAGAGTCTCGTACAGTTCCGTAGGGTCCTGTAGGTTTCCATAAGCGCCCGCAGAGGTCTGAAGGGGGCCGTACTGTTCCGTAAGGATCCATAGGGCTCCGTAGAGCTTCGTAGGTTCCCTAGAGGCCTCTGGAGTACCGCAGGAGCCAGTAGTGTTCTGTAGGGGCCCGTAGGGTTCCTTCCATAGGGGCTGGCAATGTTCCGTAGGGGCCTGTAGGATTGTGTAAGTGGCAGCAGCAGTCTGTAGGAGTCTGTGGGATTCTATAAGGTTCCGGATTGTTCTGCAGGGTTCCGTAGGGGCCCGTAGAGTTCCGTAGTGGCTGCTAAAGTTCCGTAGGGCCCTGTGGGGTTCTGTATGGACCTGTAGGGTTCCGTAGGGGCCTGCAGGGTTCTGTAAGTGCCCGCAGGTGTCTGTAGGGGTCCGTAGGGGTCTGTAGGGTTCCGTAGGCGCCTGCAGTGTTCTGTAGGAGCCCATAGGGTTTTTGTGAGGTTCCGTTGTGTTGCTAAGGGTCTTGTAGAGTGCTGTCGGGTCCTGGAGTATTCTGTAGGGTTCCAGAGGGGCTCGTAGGGTTCCGTTGAAATCTGTAGGCTTCCCTAGGGGCCCGTGGAGTCCCGTAGATTTCCGTAGGGGCCTGTAGGGTTATGTAAGTGCCCGCAGGGGTTGGTAGGAGCTTGTAGGTTGCCATAAGTTTCCAGAGGGTTGTGTAGGGTTCCGTAGGGGCCTGTGGTGTTCCCTAGGGGCCTGTAGAGTCTCGTACAGTTCCGTAGGGTCCTGTAGGTTTCCATAAGCGCCCGCAGAGGTCTGAAGGGGGCCGTACTGTTCCGTAAGGATCCATAGGGCTCCGTAGAGCTTCGTAGGTTCCCTAGAGGCCTGTAGAGTACCGCAGGAGCCAGTAGTGTTCTGTAGGGGCCCGTAGGGTTCCTTCCATAGGGGCTGGCAGTGTTCCGTAGGGGCCTGTAGGATTGTGTAAGTGCCCGCAGCAGTCTGTAGGAGTCTGTGGGATTCTATAAGGTTCCGGATTGTTCTGCAGGGTTCCGTAGGGGCCCGTAGAGTTCCGTAGTGGCTGGTAAAGTTCCGTAGGGGCCTGCAGGGTTCTGTAAGTGCCCGCAGGTGTCTGTAGGGTTCCGTAGGGGTCTGTAGGGTTCCGTAGGCGCCTGCAGTGTTCTGTAGGAGCCCATAGGGTTTTCGTGAGGTTCCGTTGTGTTGCTAAGGGTCTTGTATAGTGCTGTCGGGTCCTGGAGTATTCTGTAGGGTTCCAGAGGGGCTCGTAGGGTTCCGTCGAAATCTGTAGGCTTCCCTAGGGGCCCGTACAGATTTCCGTAGGGGCCTGTAGGGTTATGTAAGTGCCCGCAGGGGTTGGTAGGAGCTTGTAGGGTGCCATAAGTTTCCAGAGGGTTGTGTAGGGTTCCGTAGGGGCCTGTGGTGTTCCCTAGGGGCCTGTAGAGTCTCGTAGGGTTCCGTAGGGGCCTGTGGTGTTCCCTAGGGGCCTGTAGAGTCTCGTACAGTTCCGTAGGGTCCTGTAGGTTTCCATAAGCGCCCACAGAGGTCTGAAGGGGCCCGTACTGTTCCATAAGGATCCATAGGGCTCCGTAGAGCTTCGTAGGTTCCCTAGAGGCCTCTGGAGTACCGCAGGAGCCAGTAGTGTTCTGTAGGGGCCCGTAGGGTTCCTTCCATAGGGGCCGGCAGCGTTCCGTAGGGGCCTGTAGGATTGTGTAAGTGCCCGCAGCAGTCTGTAGGAGTCTGTGGGATTCTATAAGGTTCCGGATTGTTCTGCAGGGTTCCGTAGGGGCCCGTAGAGTTCCGTAGTGGCTGCTAAAGTTCCGTAGGGCCCTGTGGGGTTCTGTATGGACCTGTAGGGTTCCGTAGGGGCCTGCAGGGTTCTGTAAGTGCCCGCAGGTGTCTGTAGGGTTCCGTAGGGGTCTGTAGGGTTCCGTAGGCGCCTGCAGTGTTCTGTAGGAGCCCATAGGGTTTTTGTGAGGTTCCGTTGTGTTGCTAAGGGTCTTGTAGAGTGCTGTCGGGTCCTGGACTATTCTGTAGGGTTCCAGAGGGGCTCGTAGGGTTCCGTCGAAATCTGTAGGCTTCCCTAGGGGCCCGTAGAGTCCCGTAGATTTCCGTAGGGGCCTGTAGGGTTGTGTAAGTGCCTGCAGGGGTTGGTAGGAGCTTGTAGGGTGCCATAAGTTTCCAGAGGGTTGTGTAGGGTTCCGTAGGGGCCTGTGGTGTTCCCTAGGGGCCTGTAGAGTCTCGTAGGGTTCCGTAGGGGCCTGTGGTGTTCCCTAGGGGCCTGTAGAGTCTCGTACAGTTCCGTAGGGTCCTGTAGGTTTCCATAAGCGCCCGCAGAGGTCTGAAGGGGGCCGTACTGTTCCGTAAGGATCCATAGGGCTCCGTAGAGCTTCGTAGGTTCCCTAGAGGCCTGTAGAGTACCGCAGGAGCCAGTAGTGTTCTGTAGGGGCCCGTAGGGTTCCTTCCATAGGGGCTGGCAATGTTCCGTAGGGGCCTGTAGGATTGTGTAAGTGGCAGCAGCAGTCTGTAGGAGTCTGTGGGATTCTATAAGGTTCCGGATTGTTCTGCAGGGTTCCGTAGGGGCCCGTAGAGTTCCGTAGTGGCTGCTAAAGTTCCGTAGGGCCCTGTGGGGTTCTGTATGGACCTGTAGGGTTCCGTAGGGGCCTGCAGGGTTCTGTAAGTGCCCGCAGGTGTCTGTAGGGGTCCGTAGGGGTCTGTAGGGTTCCGTAGGCGCCTGCAGTGTTCTGTAGGAGCCCATAGGGTTTTCGTGAGGTTCCGTTGTGTTGCTAAGGGTCTTGTAGAGTGCTGTCGGGTCCTGGAGTATTCTGTAGGGTTCCAGAGGGGCTCGTAGGGTTCCGTTGAAATCTGTAGGCTTCCCTAGGGGCCCGTGGAGTCCCGTAGATTTCCGTAGGGGCCTGTAGGGTTATGTAAGTGCCCGCAGGGGTTGGTAGGAGCTTGTAGGGTGCCATAAGTTTCCAGAGGGTTGTGTAGGGTTCCGTAGGGGCCTGTGGTGTTCCCTAGGGGCCTGTAGAGTCTCGTACAGTTCCGTAGGGTCCTGTAGGTTTCCATAAGCGCCCGCAGAGGTCTGAAGGGGGCCGTACTGTTCCGTAAGGATCCATAGGGCTCCGTAGAGCTTCGTAGGTTCCCTAGAGGCCTGTAGAGTACCGCAGGAGCCAGTAGTGTTCTGTAGGGGCCCGTAGGGTTTCTTCCATAGGGGCTGGCAGTGTTCCGTAGGGGCCTGTAGGATTGTGTAAGTGCCCGCAGCAGTCTGTAGGAGTCTGTGGGATTCTATAAGGTTCCGGATTGTTCTGCAGGGTTCCGTAGGGGCCCGTAGAGTTCCGTAGTGGCTGCTAAAGTTCCGTAGGGGCCTGCAGGGTTCTGTAAGTGCCCGCAGGTGTCTGTAGGGTTCCGTAGGGGTCTGTAGGGTTCCGTAGGCGCCTGCAGTGTTCTGTAGGAGCCCATAGGGTTTTCGTGAGGTTCCGTTGTGTTGCTAAGGGTCTTGTAGAGTGCTGTCGGGTCCTGGAGTATTCTGTAGGGTTCCAGAGGGGCTCGTAGGGTTCCGTCGAAATCTGTAGGCTTCCCTAGGGGCCCGTACAGATTTCCGTAGGGGCCTGTAGGGTTATGTAAGTGCCCGCAGGGGTTGGTAGGAGCTTGTAGGGTGCCATAAGTTTCCAGAGGGTTGTGTAGGGTTCCGTAGGGGCCTGTGGTGTTCCCTAGGGGCCTGTAGAGTCTCGTAGGGTTCCGTAGGGGCCTGTGGTGTTCCCTAGGGGCCTGTAGAGTCTCGTACAGTTCCGTAGGGTCCTGTAGGTTTCCATAAGCGCCCGCAGAGGTCTGAAGGGTCCCGTACTGTTCCATAAGGATCCATAGGGCTCCGTAGAGCTTCGTAGGTTCCCTAGAGGCCTCTGGAGTACCGCAGGAGCCAGTAGTGTTCTGTAGGGGCCCGTAGGGTTCCTTCCATAGGGGCCGGCAGCGTTCCGTAGGGGCCTGTAGGATTGTGTAAGTGCCCGCAGCAGTCTGTAGGAGTCTGTGGGATTCTATAAGGTTCCGGATTGTTCTGCAGGGTTCCGTAGGGGCCCGTAGAGTTCCGTAGTGGCTGCTAAAGTTCCGTAGGGCCCTGTGGGGTTCTGTATGGACCTGTAGGGTTCCGTAGGGGCCTGCAGGGTTCTGTAAGTGCCCGCAGGTGTCTGTAGGGTTCCGTAGGCGCCTGCAGTGTTCTGTAGGAGCCCATAGGGTTTTTGTGAGGTTCCGTTGTGTTGCTAAGGGTCTTGTAGAGTGCTGTCGGGTCCTGGAGTATTCTGTAGGGTTCCAGAGGGGCTCGTAGGGTTCTGTCGAAATCTGTAGGCTTCCCTAGGGGCCCGTAGAGTCCCGTAGATTTCCGTAGGGGCCTGTAGGGTTGTGTAAGTGCCTGCAGGGGTTGGTAGGAGCTTGTAGGGTGCCATAAGTTTCCAGAGGGTTGTGTAGGGTTCCGTAGGGGCCTGTGGTGTTCCCTAGGGGCCTGTAGAGTCTCGTACAGTTCCGTAGGGTCCTGTAGGTTTCCATAAGCGCCCGCAGAGGTCTGAAGGGGGCCGTACTGTTCCGTAAGGATCCATAGGGCTCCGTAGAGCTTCGTAGGTTCCCTAGAGGCCTGTAGAGTACCGCAGGAGCCAGTAGTGTTCTGTAGGGGCCCGTAGGGTTTCTTCCATAGGGGCTGGCAGTGTTCCGTAGGGGCCTGTAGGATTGTGTAAGTGCCCGCAGCAGTCTGTAGGAGTCTGTGGGATTCTATAAGGTTCCGGATTGTTCTGCAGGGTTCCGTAGGGGCCCGTAGAGTTCCGTAGTGGCTGCTAAAGTTCCGTAGGGGCCTGCAGGGTTCTGTAAGTGCCCGCAGGTGTCTGTAGGGTTCCGTAGGGGTCTGTAGGGTTCCGTAGGCGCCTGCAGTGTTCTGTAGGAGCCCATAGGGTTTTCGTGAGGTTCCGTTGTGTTGCTAAGGGTCTTGTAGAGTGCTGTCGGGTCCTGGAGTATTCTGTAGGGTTCCAGAGGGGCTCGTAGGGTTCCGTCGAAATCTGTAGGCTTCCCTAGGGGCCCGTACAGATTTCCGTAGGGGCCTGTAGGGTTATGTAAGTGCCCGCAGGGGTTGGTAGGAGCTTGTAGGGTGCCATAAGTTTCCAGAGGGTTGTGTAGGGTTCCGTAGGGGCCTGTGGTGTTCCCTAGGGGCCTGTAGAGTCTCGTAGGGTTCCGTAGGGGCCTGTGGTGTTCCCTAGGGGCCTGTAGAGTCTCGTAGGGTTCCGTAGGGTCCTGTAGGTTTCCATAAGCGCCCGCAGAGGTCTGAAGGGGCCCGTACTGTTCCATAAGGATCCATAGGGCTCCGTAGAGCTTCGTAGGTTCCCTAGAGGCCTCTGGAGTACCGCAGGAGCCAGTAGTGTTCTGTAGGGGCCCGTAGGGTTCCTTCCATAGGGGCCGGCAGCGTTCCGTAGGGGCCTGTAGGATTGTGTAAGTGCCCGCAGCAGTCTGTAGGAGTCTGTGGGATTCTATAAGGTTCCGGATTGTTCTGCAGGGTTCCGTAGGGGCCCGTAGAGTTCCGTAGTGGCTGCTAAAGTTCCGTAGGGCCCTGTGGGGTTCTGTATGGACCTGTAGGGTTCCGTAGGGGCCTGCAGGGTTCTGTAAGTGCCCGCAGGTGTCTGTAGGGTTCCGTAGGGGTCTGTAGGGTTCCGTAGGCGCCTGCAGTGTTCTGTAG
Organism: Numenius arquata; assembly: GCF_964106895.1. Classification (NCBI taxonomy): domain Eukaryota; kingdom Metazoa; phylum Chordata; class Aves; order Charadriiformes; family Scolopacidae; genus Numenius; species Numenius arquata. Next base: position 130,436 of record NW_027414186.1, read on the forward strand.
GAGCCCATAGGGTTTTCGTGAGGTTCTGTTGTGTTGCTAAGGGTCTTGTAGAGTGCTGTCGGGTCCTGGAGTATTCTGTAGGGTTCCAGAGGGGCTCGTAGGGTTCCGTTGAAATCTGTAGGCTTCCCTAGGGGCCCGTGGAGTCCCGTAGATTTCCGTAGGGGCCTGTAGGGTTATGTAAGTGCCCGCAGGGGTTGGTAGGAGCTTGTAGGGTGCCATAAGTTTCCAGAGGGTTGTGTAGGGTTCCGTAGGGGCCTGTGGTGTTCCCTAGGGGCCTGTAGAGTCTCGTAGGGTTCCGTAGGGGCCTGTGGTGTTCCCTAGGGGCCTGTAGAGTCTCGTACAGTTCCGTAGGGTCCTGTAGGTTTCCATAAGCGCCCGCAGAGGTCTGAAGGGGGCCGTACTGTTCCGTAAGGATCCATAGGGCTCCGTAGAGCTTCATAGGTTCCCTAGAGGCCTGTAGAGTACCGCAGGAGCCAGTAGTGTTCTGTAGGGGCCCGTAGGGTTCCTTCCATAGGGGCTGGCAATGTTCCGTAGGGGCCTGTAGGATTGTGTAAGTGGCAGCAGCAGTCTGTAGGAGTCTGTGGGATTCTATAAGGTTCCGGATTGTTCTGCAGGGTTCCGTAGGGGCCCGTAGAGTTCCGTAGTGGCTGCTAAAGTTCCGTAGGGCCCTGTGGGGTTCTGTATGGACCTGTAGGGTTCCGTAGGGGCCTGCAGGGTTCTGTAAGTGCCCGCAGGTGTCTGTAGGGTTCCGTAGGGGTCTGTAGGGTTCCGTAGGCGCCTGCAGTGTTCTGTAGGAGCCCATAGGGTTTTTGTGAGGTTCCGTTGTGTTGCTAAGGGTCTTGTAGAGTGCTGTCGGGTCCTGGAGTATTCTGTAGGGTTCCAGAGGGGCTCGTAGGGTTCCGTTGAAATCTGTAGGCTTCCCTAGGGGCCCATGGAGTCCCGTAGATTTCCGTAGGGGCCTGTAGGGTTGTGTAAGTGCCCGCAGGGGTTGGTAGGAGCTTGTAGGTTGCCATAAGTTTCCAGAGGGTTGTGTAGGGTTCCGTAGGGGCCTGTGGTGTTCCCTAGGGGCCTGTAGAGTCTCGTACAGTTCCGTAGGGTCCTGTAGGTTTCCATAAGCGCCCGCAGAGGTCTGAAGGGGGCCGTACTGTTCCGTAAGGATCCATA